>NC_063164.1:92349218-92588992 GCF_023159225.1 Perognathus longimembris pacificus | reverse complement strand
TGGTCAGGAGGCCTCCAGGAAAACAAGTAGCTACTGCAACAACACCCTTCAAAAATCACATTGAGGGGCTGGGGATATAGCCTAGTGGCAAGAGTGCCTGCCTTGGATACACAAGGCCCTAGGTTCGATTCCCCAGCACCACATATACAGAAAACGGCCAGAAGCGGCGCTGTGGCTCAAGTGGCAGAGTGCTAGCCTTGAGCGGGAAGAAGCCAGGGACAGTGCTCAGGCCCTGAGTCCAAGGCCCAGGACTGGCCAAAAAAAAAAAAAAAAATCACATTGAGGAGCTGGGAATATGGCCTAGTTTACCACTTCAAATACATGAAGCCCTAGGTTCAATTCTTCAGCAACACATATATAGAAAAAGCCAGAAGTGGTTCTGTGGCTCAAGTGAGAGTGCTAGCCTTGAGCAAAAACAAGCCAGGGACAGTGCTCAGGCTAAAATTCAAGCCCCAGGACTGGCAAAAAAACAACAATCCAAAAAATAAACAAACAAAAAAAACACCATGTGGAAAAGAACATTTAATTCAGGCCTTAAAGACAACTATGCAAGGATATGGGAATTTCAAGGGTGTGGGAATTTTCTCAAAACCCTCAGGTCAAAGAGGGAAACAGAAGACCCAAGAACAATGAGCTTTGGACTCTTTGAAAAGCAAAGCCTGGCCCAGAAAGAACTGTCTGTGTTCCCAGAGCTCTGGGACATGTCAATCTGTCCTGCCTTTATCTGAAAGGCAATTATCAGCTAGCAAGAGTTCAAAATCACACAATGGTGCTAGTCAGCTTCTTTTCACATTAGCAAAATACCTGAGAGAACTTATCCACAAGGAGGAAATGGTGTATGGGCTCACAGTTTCAGTCCATGGTTGGGTGGTTGGTCCTATTGCTTCTGGGCCTTCAGTGAGATAGCTGAGAACAGGATACACATGGAGGAACGTAGTGTTAAAGCTATGCTCTCTTTGTCTCATTCCATTTGATAAAGCAATAGAGAACAATAGCAATAGAGAATGAATGCCAAAACAGAATCTGTTTACATTTTTGTTTAAGCAAGTAAACAACCACCATCTGGACAAACTGGTAAATAATTCAGTTTAAATGCACTTGGATGAGTGGGCATATCAATTCCATATCAAAAACTCCAGGCCCAAGAACTTAACAAATAAATTTTCCTCCAGATTGCTGTAAACTCTCTCCTCTGACTCATATCAAAGGAGAGACTTCTAACAGTGGGATATGGTCAACAGACCATTCAAGGCACACATCCAGGATTAACAGATGATGAACTTTGAACTCTGAACTCTATTCCTTCTTATCTCTACATCCTGCTTGATGTGGTCCACTTAAATTGCCATCCATACAGATCCAATGGGACCAAGAACCAAGTCATATTTAGATTCCCCTATTTGAAATCAGCTTTGCATCCTTAGCCAACATTGCTCCTAGAAGTGATACCACTTTGTTGTGACACTAGTGGTACTCCATTGGTCTGAGACTCTCTGTAACTAGCATCTGATCTGACCACAGATTATTTTCAACTGCATCCTTGAATCTGTGCAAGGCCCATGGCTACCTTTAACCCTAGGTAGGTTACAGCTATCCTGTAATTGCTATGTTATTGTAAAGTCTAATGTGTGATCTGAGAGTTAATAATAGTAATTATGATTGCAATAAGGAAGTTGTGTTGTCAGTGGTCTAGGCTATTAAATGAATTTGGTAGTACTTGATAAATTAATGATAAAAAATTGACAGCTTGTAATTTTTTGTTATTCAATAAATTCTGGCATTATGAAAACACACCTATGTCCATCCATATTTCGACGTATAGCTTACTTACAACATGGCTCATCTTGATAGGAGTGTGTGGTGGACCCAATCAGCTCACCTTGTAACTCAGAAGTAAAAGAATAGGGATATTGCTATCATGTCAAGGGCACACCCACAGAGACTTAATGACCTCCCTTGATGCCCTATGTCTTAAAGGGCTTACCACCTCCCAACAGCGCCAACAACCTGGAGATTGAGCTTTTTGTACAGGGCCTTTTGAAGGAAGTTATTGGAAGACAAATTCCATCTGAGGGACATAGCTGAAAAAGAGGGGTTAATTCAGAATCATCAAGATTGTGCCATTGTTATATAAACACAAATCATTGTGTACATAAGCTATCTAATGTAAGAAAATTAATTAATGGCATTTAGAAGAGAATACTACATGTTACATTAATGGAGAACACAAAATAGAAGGGAAATTTGAAGGAGGAGAAATCTGCTAAATGGTCTGTCTTCTTTCTCTTACATAGAGAGATTCAAATATATGACATTTTCATCTTTGATAAGAATAAAATTATAATAAATATATTGATGACAGAAAAAGATGGCAATCATGATTAGTTCTAAAAGTAAGACATATTTATTATGAATTGCAGAAGAAAGGGGTAAAATGCTATTGTTTATTCCCAAAAATATAAAACAAATGATAGAATATTGGATATGTTATTTTGCAATAAACACAAATGATTTAAACGCTTATATAAATAATGACAGATTTTTATGTTAGGGTAACAAAAACAAAAGTTCAACCTTATACATCTTACATGAAGCATGATGAAAACAAAATGACAAAAAAGTTACACATAAAATAGAGCAGTGTGTTAGCATAAAAACACAATGTTTAATAAAAAGCCATGTTGAATTAGAAGAACTCAGGGGAGTTCGCTTGGGATCCAGATATTTGGGAAGCACAAAGGGAGTTTTTTCCTACTAATAGAAAGTACAAGTTGGCTTTGAATGTGTAGGACAAAATGTGAATTCATTTTCCATCGTCAACATATAGGCACCAAGTGATAGTTCCCATCTTGGACTAATAACAATCCATATGGTCACAAACATGTAGTCATACTCCTGCTTGTGATCATATTCTCCAGTGACTATAAATAAACAGGATTAGTGTGGCTGAGAATTGCCTGGTATCTGCAGACACAATCAAATTAATATATGGCAATACACTGGGTGTGGTAACATCCTTTCATTGGCCCTTTTAGAAAATATGGTCTAGAAGAAGCCTAGAAAATATAAGAAATCAGGAAATTCCTATGATAGCATGAAAAAATAAGTAGAAATGGAATATTTCAGGCCTTCAAAATAAATTTGTTTATTTAACATGGTCTTTCCCTTCCCCATTGCTCGTCAATCTCTTTCTTTCACCACCACCACCCCCCTTTCTCCTTATGAAAGTAGTATTCTTTATTCTGTTTCCTTAGTTCTGTTTTTCTTTTCCTTTATCTTATTTTTCATCAATTAAAATCTATATTGGGTGAGAAACTACTCAATAATGTCTGCAAGGATTACAGTGGAAGGGAGGGTGATGGAGTATTTGCAGAAGGGAGCATTTTTATATCTTCAATTGGTCCTTATATCTCTCATGCTTCCATTTTGTTTTACTTTCAATTTATCAATTGCATATGTGCTTTTGCTATTTTTGTTGTAACCTCATAGAATGAAAAAAAATGTAGCTTCCAGAATTTAGGAAATGGGATTTTCCACATGAAATACAGGCCCTCTCTCTTGTCTTGAATAAACAGGAAGTCATGGCCACCTAAGCCATGGCCCCCCAAGCAGCTTCCCCTTTTAAAGGCGCAGACACCACTTACTCTATAAATTCCATGCTGGTCACCTCTATTTGCTGATGCCCTTTATGCCACTCTTTAATTTGTACAAAATGTGTAATTACTAAAGAGTGTGTCTCTGTAGACAGAGATGTTGGTTTCCATGTTTAGAACAGAATTTGCCAAATTATTTAACAAAAGTCCCTTGAATATTTACTTATGTTCATAGCAGACAACCAGAGTCATGAATGGCTCTATTCCTCACTATCTGTACATGTGAAAATGAAATCTATTGGCCAAATATTCCCCCCCAAAACACACAAAAAAATAATCCTAATCTGTGTGCCTGAGTATCCCAGAGTTGATTCAATCATCCCAGATAGGCCTAATTCCACTCCTCTAGACCCATTAAGAATTTATTATTTCAGGCATAGAAAGGGGATGTTTACAGCAAACTACCACAAACAGGGATTTCCTTCATTTTTTTGTCTTTGTGATTCAGCAGAGAATGAACCAAAATTCATAGAGAAATAAATCTCAGACTGTAAACACTGCCTAAAGTCCAGAAAAGTAGCTCTTCCTATCAACAACTCTTCTTTGCCTCATGAAAGGAATACAAAAGAATCATGAGTAGGAAGCAATAAACAACTTTGATTTGCTCTTCTCCATTTTGTAGAGTGTTGAAGTTTGCTGGTAAAAAGCACTTTTCATTTGTATATTCAGGAGTGTGGTCTCCAGGCTGGGCTAGCCTGCCCTTTCTCTGGCAGCCATTTATTTGTCTTGCTGCCACTGATGTGGGAACACCAGGACTAGGTGCTGGTGTGAGGGTTTAAGGAACGCCAAGAATTTGTAGAGAGCTCACAGGAGGGTGAGCTTGCAAAGGTAGCGTTTCTGTGACAGAGTGCTTTGACATAAATATGATGAATCTACATTTAAGCAACCAGCATTTGGAAGAGTCACTTTTTATTTAAGCATTATTTAAGCATTTAAGCATTTTCAAGAGGAAAAGATTACACAGGTGAACTGAATAAAAGTTTGAATGAGAGATTCTCACATATACATAGAGTGGAGGAAAGGTAACTTAAGGAAAGGCAGAGAAAGAAATATATTTTAAGAAAAAAAAAAATGCTGCAGGCCATGGCTTGATTAAAGTGCCCTCACAAATATGAGGTAAAAATATGCCACCAACGGGAGAAGAAGAACTGTCTGCCCAAGTTAAGAAATATAGTTCCTAGACAGTTAGGCATGGTGGTACACATCCATAATCCTAATACTTGGGAGGCTCATGAAGGAGGATCATGAGTTCTAGGCCAGCCTGGGATACATATTGAAACTTTGCCTCAAAACAAAACAATACATCCAGGATGTGGCTCAAAGTGACCCTGGGCAGGAAAGTCCATGCGACTTTTATCTCTATGCATCAAAATTCCAGAAGTGAAGGTGTGGTAAAAGTGATAGAACAGTAGCCTTGAGCACAAAAGCTAAGACATAGTGCCTAGGCCCTGAGTTCAAGCCACAGGACTAGGACAAAAATGAATGAATGAATTAAATAAATAAATAAATTAGAGATCCTACCATCAATGAAAACCCCCAGTAACCTGGTTAAAAAGTGGGTAAAATACCTGAATAGGAATTTCTCAATGGAAAATGGAAAATTTGCTGACAAGACAGCAAACAATGATCCTGTCACTAAGCATCAAGAAAAATAAAAATTAAACCTCAGTATTACTTTGTACCTGTAATAAAGGCTATCATCAAAGTACAGAAGGTAATAGGTATATATATCTTATAAAATGTCAATTAGTTCACTCATTACAAAAACAATACTAAAGTTTCTAAGACCTAAAAATGAACTCAATATTCAAACTAGCAATCATATGGAAGTATTGTTACCCAGAAACAGATCCAAAGGATGTGACATCATAATATCAAAAAGACATCTACAATTCCATATCCATTGAAGCATTGCTAAAAAGCCAAGATATATATTCTAAATTTCTATAATGGATGAATAGATAAAAGTATTCTGCAAAAGTTGAGTATATAAACTATGAGACCTCCATATAATAACACTGAAAAAATTAAGAGAAAAAATTTTGGTTCATGAAAAATGTCTGGATAATAAGTGATGATAACTTATTTCTTAAGGAAGAAAAACTATACCCAGAGGCTACATTTTAAATGATTAAATTCATATGGCATTCTGTAAAAGACAAAACAGTAAGAATAAAAACTAGATCAATAATTACATCTGGTTGCTGATGGACCATGCTTAGGATTCTTCAGTGCTATGTGGCACATTGTCAAATGCATTGCATTGAGAAACAAAGTTGTCTCTAATGGATAAAATGATCATTCATGTAGAGAATCATGATCTACTGAGGGGAAGGACTATTAAGACAGAAAATGACTGGATTCACTGGATTCAAACTCATACTATTATATTAATTGTGTTTTTGTGTCCCTGACTTATGATAATTTAACACAAGTTTTTTACTTTATGTTGGTGTATCATAAAGTCTAAGTAAAATAGCATATCAAATAATAATTCAGGTTTTCATATTCAGTAAAATGTTCAAAAACTTAGTGTAACTTATCTGACACTTTATCATAAAATATCCTTTTTCTGATTATTTTGCCCAACTTCAGACTAATGCAAGTGTTTAAATACATATAAAGGAGAATGCATTAAATTTTGATGTTTGGTTGATTAAATATACTAAATAAAATTTCAACTTAACATTTTTAGTTTGGAATGCTTTTCTCTTATGTAACCCCGCCCTTCCCCCCCCCCCCCCGCAAGTCAGAGAGTATATGTAGTAGCAATGAGCACAAAACAATACAACTGTAAAAATGTTATTCTATTGAAAAGTATATGCTTGCAAATCCAACAAGTATAATTTATTTAAGTACCTGTCTAGTAAGTCATGTACAGAACACATAATCTGAAAACTACAAAACATCAACACATCTGAATAAATGGAGAGAAATACCATGTCCATGAAATGAAAGAATCAACATAGTACATGATTCTTATCAAAATCTCAGAAGGAGATCTAAAACAACTATGAAGGGGAATACTTCTATCTAGTTACATTTATTATTAGTAATAATATTGTGTGGTTGTTGCGCTTAAATTGCCGGGTTTCTATCCCTCCCCACACTCGTGGGGAGGGGTCCTGGGCTTATCTATCTCCTCTGCTGGGCATCCATATTCACTCTCTCACATCCCCCCCCGCCCCCCCCCCCCCCCCCCCGCCGGTAGGGATCAGACACGGGAGCAGGGAGCCAGATTAGCCCTGAGTCACGTGTGGTCGCAAGACCCCCATACTTGCCAGCCCAAGGAAGACACAAGTGCGTGAGGTCCCGGAGATGTCTCTGGATGGTTCTGATTTATTCAGATGAGAAGCCACAAAGATATACCCCAAAGGTGGGCACAAGGAAAGGGAGAACAGATTGGCCACGAGGGGTGTCCATCAAATGATGTCAGGGGACCTCCCTTGTGGGCGGAGGCCCAGCCCCCCAAGGATTGGGTTTCTGGGGTACCCCGCCATCAGGTCATCAGACACGTGCTCACCCCAGGAGCAGGGGCTTCTCTTCCTGTTAAAGGCAGGAAGGGGAGGGACAGGCCAAGGTCAGCTGTGGCCTCTTAAAGGCACAGCTCACCCCAACATGTGGTAATAATACACATACACACACACTCTCTCTCTCTTTGGTTAATGAAACCGAACTGGAAATCCAAATATATGTTTTGACAAACATGGAAAGGTATTTATTTTCTAAAGGAAAAATGATCATTGTAACCAGTGGCTTTAGAAAAACTGGATATTCATCTAAATAAAAGAAAGTAAACAAAATCTTGAACTAAGAAACCTAAGACTCACAACTATCCAGAAATCAACTCAGGTTATAGGCTTTGTTAAGTATATAAAACATAGGGGAACATGTCCAAGTTTTTGAGCTATGCAAGGAGTTTTTTGATATCATTAAAAAAGCCAACAAAATTAACATCTTTGGGCTTGCAAAAAATATTCACTTAAAAGAATGAAACTACAAAACTACAGGGAGAAAATATTCACAAAGTCTGTCAACCAGTTTTAACAGCTTTTCTAATAGTCCAAAATTGGATGAATCCAGATGCACCTCAGTAAGTATTTAGCAAACTGAGGTGCCTTCACATCCAACACTACTCAGAAATAAAGAGGAACAAACTATTGATACTTATATCAACTTGAATTAATTTCACCCAAATTATTCTGGATGAAAACAGATCATTCACCTTTTGACATGACTTACCCAATGTTTTTGAACAATGCTGCTAGCAAAAATTTAAATCTGTTTGTGGTTGCCACAGTTAAAGAGGTAGTGGAGCAGAGGGATACGTGAGTGGCTGAGAAAGAGTAGCAGGTATATCCTTGCAGGGATCCGATACACTGCATTGGGTCCTGACCTTACCAATGCCAATTTTTAGTTTCTCTATATTCCTGGAAAATGTGAATACTTAGGGAGCTTTGGTAGTGTGTGAGGCATACACAGAATTCCATAGCTTGCATCTTACAACTACATCTGGAATCACAAATACCTCAAAAGAAAATTTAAAATTTAAAATGCCTTGATGGCAAGGAAAAGTATGAAAGTATAAATTTCCCCCAAGAGTGAATTTTCCTTGATGCAAACTGGAGAAACCAAACAAAAGTTTAGATTTCCAGATGGACTGTAGAGAGTGACAAGGACCTAGCTGTGATTATGTTAGGAATATGTGATATTATCTACTCCAGAAGCTTGGTGGCGGGGGGGGGGGGGGAGGAGCAGAACTATCTAACTCTGGAAGTGGGTTTTCACTAGTTACTTTAGGATTCAAGACAAAAAAAATGCATTAATGCTGTGCACTAGTTGGCAAACATTTCTCATTCCAATAGTTCAGTAATTCTGAAATTACTCTATGCACATAAAGAACTGAAAAAAAAATCGATAAGATATACATAGTGGGAGTGAGATTCTGTGTCAGTAAAAGAAGTAGCAACAGTAGGCAAGGGCAGTGAAGGCTGGAACTCATCTTATGATGCTTGACTGTAGTCACAGACATTGGTTTTGACTCATTTACTTTAATATACATATAACTAGATATGAAAATACATATAAATTCACACACCTATCTATATACTTATGCATTCCATAGCAGGACAAAGGTATATTTCCCAGCTTTGCCTAATGAGCTCTGGCCCTGTAAGAGCTCTGAGCACTGACATTCCAGAAGCAATGAGCACAGAAGAAACCCAGATCCTGAATTCTAAATGTCATGTTTCAATAAAAGAAATTAGAGCTTCTTGGAGAAATGAATAATTATGGGGCTGGTGCTGGGAAGATGTGAAATGATCCCAGACTGGTGCCAAAACTATGGAAACATTTTCAAATACAAGTGTTAATCTAGAAGGATTTCCAGATATAAAATTTAAAATATATTTTGAACAACAAAAAAATAATTTAGATTTGGACATTAACTAGAAGTAAAAATAAAAATATACACAAGTCTATGTTTATTTAATTGCATGATTCAGGAAAATTCCAAGTAATAAAAATAAAAGTCAGGTGGGAAATAGAAAGTTGCCATTGGAACACCACAATTGTTAACTGCTATAGGCAAGATTGACTAATTGGAATTGTAAAAACAGAAAGGTAAACTTTCATGGGAAGCAAGAAATTTGCATAGCTTCAAAGTATAAAAAAATTAGTTGTTAGTTACTGTAATGGTTTAACATACTTCTACAAGTCTTGTGATATGCCTACCTCTAAGTGGGAGATGTTTATTCTTCTTCCCTTCAGGATGGCCTTGCTTGCTGCTTTTCTCTAGCAAACTCACAAGGGACAAGTTAGTAACTCCATGGTAGAAAGCACTGGCAGGTGATTCCTCATCAAGTGATCTAGGTGAACCCCACCTGTAACAAGTCCTGTTCATAGGATGGGCTCCCTTCTATGAGGAAATGTGAGTATTCTGATCTAAATTTCACAACCACATGCTATGCATGAGAAAACATCAGATAAGCACACTTCGAAGCACACATCATCAAATACATTACACAATACTTCCAATGTGTCACAAACACATGGTGTTTGAGACAAGAAGTGTCTGAGAACCTGTCACAGATGGACAGGGTGTAAAGAGAAATGACAAGAGTACAATGCCATGTCCTATATCTTACATTGGAAGAGAGAAAGGGAATTAGTTTGAAATGTGGGAAAACATGCATAAAGTCTATAGTCAAGACTGCCAATGTTGTGATTTAAGTTTTGATAAATTGAACTTTATCAATATATTTTTAAAAAAATAAAATTTGGTCTTGGAAAGGTATCTTTGCAAAGGTGAGCCATATGGCAGGTGAATATAGTCTCCTTAGTGATATCTAGGATATGCTGGAAATTCTTAGTACTCAATGATAAGAAAAAAACAAATTAATTTAAATGGGCTAGAAAAACACTTCAAGGGGAGCACAAATGGGAGTACAAATGACAGATAAGTCTGCAAAGAGGTTCTCGATGTCATTATTCACCAGGAAATGCAAAGTGAAACCATACTAAGTGACAGCAGACCTACCAAACAGCTAAAGTTGAAGCCTGAGCTTTAATATGACATGTCAGCCACATGCAGAATATTTCAGTTTCATATACTGCTCACATATAATATAAGCAATTACTGTTCACAATTATTTATTTTCTTACTCTATTTTGCATTAACAGAATATTTAAGACCAGGCAATTTATGAAGAAAAGATATTTATTTCTTACATTTGAAGGTTGGAAAGACCAAGACAGAGAGAGCCTTCATTTGGCAAGGGGATCTTGCTGAGCCACTCTGTGGCAGTGTTTTAAGGAAACTCAGTCGCAAGGAACAGAGAAGCCACCACTTAAGAGGCCAAATTGTGAGTCTTTGTTGCAGAGCCTGGGATCCACTTGGGTCCCTTGAAGCCACACTGGCACACAGCCTAAGCAATTCCAACTGCCAGAGGACAGGAAACTCCATTGGGCAGGCTCCTCTCAAGAGCTTTCTCAGGATCCCATGGCTCTTCCACCACTCCCACATCCAGGACTGTAGACTCCAGACGTGCCACTACATGTTTGTGGAGTTGGAGTCACTCAGGAGACTCCGGATTAAGTGTCTGTGTCTTTGTTTTCTGTTCCTATGTTTCTGGAACATAGGAACATGTCCCCATCTGGAAAATGGGAAGATAAGGGGAACAGATGTGCTCAGATCTGACTCCTGTCCCCCGTAGGGAGTGGGGTGCTGGTTCTATTTGTGGTGGTCAGAGGCTTTGGGGTCAGGCTGACCTGGCATCTGGTATTCTTTCATACTGTAGAGAGTCTTGGCTCTGGCTGGGGATATGGCCTAGTGGTGAGAGAGCTTGTCTCATATACATGAGGCCCTGGGTTCGATTCCCCAGCACCACATATACAGAAAATGGCCAGAAGTGGTGCTGTGGCTCAAGTGGCAGAGTGCTAGCCTTGAGCAAAAAGGAAGCCAGGGACAGTGCTCAGGCCCTGAGTCCAAGTCCCAGGACTGGCCAAAAAAAAAAAAAAAAAAGAGAGAGTCTTGGCTCTAAGGACAGTAGATAGTTTGGATTATGATGGAGGTGGAAATGGCCTGCCCAGATGTCTTTGGTTTTTGTGTTTCTGTCTTGTGGATCCTTGTTTTCTATGTCTTTGTTCTTCATTTGGACATCTCTGCAATAAAAGTTCCGCCTCTGGTGGGTAGCTAGGTCTGGTAGCAAATCTGCTATGTTCCCTCCACATTGTAGCAGTCAAGAAGGGGCGGTCCTCTAGGAATCTGACTAAAGTTACAAGCCTCAAGATGTACCCCCTCCCACTGATGGGGGTGGGGGATGAGGGCTGTGGGTGGGCCTGGTTCCTACATAAACTAATCCTGGCAGTGTAAAAGTTGTTAAGTGCTCTTGTCTAAAATTGGATGAAAGACAGCCAGGCCAGTTTAGTTTCAGGTGACTGTAAGGTCCAACCCTGGGAGGGCTCCAGGTAGATGCCCCCTCACCTGTTTAAGTTTGTACTCAGTACCTTTGTTACCTAGGTAACTGGCACACCTGGAGGCAGTTCCTTCTCCCTTTTCTGAGGTCACATCCAATCCACCTGGCCTTACCTCCTGTCCTTGCCCTAGATAAGGCCATGGCCCTTCAGTAATTCAGCCCTTCTCTCTAGCCTTGCATCATTTCCACCTCAGGCCAGCAGTTAGAGAATAAACTTTTCTCTCCTGCCTGAATACCACGTGGTGCTCTCCTTTATCAGCTATCTACTTTAATAAACCTCACAGTGACCCCCATGCAGCCTCCCCCAACTGAAGGCATTCTGAAATGCTCAAGTTTGGATCCCCCGAAAGACCTCCAGAGACCAAGACCAATGCAAGCAGCAAAAGGCTGTTTATTTCAAGCTAGCTCGGTCCTCCGTGCACTCAGCACGCTGGTGATGCTAAGAGGCCCTGAGCCTCGGGGTCCCAGCTGATTTATACATTTTGGGGGGAAGGCAGGGACTTAGCATACAACATAGCATCTTCCAACAAATCAACACACTCCGCGGGAAAATTAAAAAATAATTCTTAAGCATGTTTGGCGCATTTGGTGGCGGGAAGGAATCTGGAAAGGGTCATTGGTCTGGGAACGATGCATTTAAAATTGATTGGTTAAGCCATAGGGGTGTAGCAAGGGGGATACGTGCACAGCTGCAGGTTTTTAATTAGATACTGGAAACCACACCTGGGTAGGGGAGTCCTGGTATAACTCCAAAACTTGTTTTTCTTCTCTGCCAGTCACTCTTATGGGTGTTTATAGTTTTTCTGAGAACTCCCAGTCCCAGGGCATTTTATAGTATTTAGGGCTTATGGTAAGGTCAGTCAGGTACAGAATGGAGTCTTAGTACAATATGGGGTTACTCTGATCCTTCACTCTGGCTATACAATTCAAAGGTCAATTTGTATCCTAATGCCTTGCTAAGCAAGTAATCCCTAGAGAAATGAGGGCCAGCTAAAGTGCTTTGTTAAAAGATTTTGTCTTGGGCTAGGATTATGGCCTAGTGGTAAGTGCTTGCCTCATATACATGAAGCCCTAGGTTCAGTTCCTCGGCACCACATTGTAAGGTCTGACCTAAAAACTGGAGTAACTAAATATAAGTTTTAGTGTTAAAATTATAACAGCTTCTAAGCCCTGGTGATAACTCCATGCTAGAGGCCTGCACCCCCACCCATGAGACCTGTTTCTTATAGTTTGACATTTAAAAATGTAGGAAGCACTTGTTCACCTCTATATCTGGGTAACAACCATGGTAACGGAAAGTAAAAAATGATCATAGTCATAGTCTATAGAAATAACCATAATAGTAGTAGAAATGCCATGATAACTGTTGTGTTGGTTTACTTATGATTGAGTACTGGATTGTTTTAGCCCACTCAATCTTGCTTAGTGGTAATGGGAAAACATGGTCGCAATTGTTAAAATAAAGTTGGTACTAGGTCAGCCTGACCGCAATATTCTGTTTCTGTAAATGGCTTGCTTAACCCATTTGTGACTTTCTCTACCCCCTGCATCAGTGCTACATGACCACCTGTTGTCAATTCCTGATATTGAGGCCAGTTCCCGATATCAAAGCCAACATAGATAACTGAAAGGGTAGATAGCCAATAGAAATAGGACAAGACTTGCTTGCTAAATGCCATCCAATCAAGTATATGCCAAGTTGGAAATACCCTGCCCCTGTTGTAATCACAGTGAAAACCCTGCCTATCTGGGGGTCGGGGCTCTCAATCCAGATCTGCTGTGTCAGTGACAGTTGGGAGTCCAGGCTCAAACTTGCAATAAAGACTCTCGTGCGTTTGCATCGGTATCGGCTCCTTGGTGGTCTTTGGGGACTGGAAATCTGGCATAACAACATATATAGAAAAGGCCAGAAGTGGCACTGTGGCTCAAGTTGGCAGAGTGCTACCCTTAAGCAAAAAGAAGCCAGGGACAGTGCTCAGGCCCTGAGTTCAAGCCCCAGGATTGGCAAAAAAAAAAAAAGGCTTTGTCTTAAATCTTGGTCATCTGTAAGAGTAAGAGATTCAGCTTGCTTGTTAAATATATGTTTTTTGCACACTTTAAGATGTTTTTGCACAAATGTGTGTGTGAGTGTGTGTACATGTTCAAGATAAAAACAGTGAGCATGCTGTGGAAAAAATATCGGGTGGGTTTAAACTTAAACCACAAAAGTAAATGGGTGGGTTTAAGCTTAAACTTCAAAGAAAGTTGTCAGGTTTGGGCATTAGAAAATTTCTCAAATGATTATTAGGTTGTTTTAAAGAGGAAGTTTAGTTGAGTAGTTTAAGGATTCATTTAAATGCAAATTAACGATAGGGAGTGGCTTGGAAAAGGGATTAACAACAGGGTCCCTAAAGTTTGATAGCACTGTAATCAAGAGTTGTCTGGCTTAACAAAAATGTAAATCTCTTGAGGAGTATGACTTATTTCTCTCCACTATTAAAAAGTTGGGGCCAAGTATCAGAAATTTGAGTATAAAGTTTTGTTTATCACTGTTAAAGACATTATTCTGTCTGTCTGGAACTGCTTTAGTTTTTATCTCAGGAAGAAATCAAGAGAAAAGGGATATGGAAAACTTAGGGTAGGCCAGTGGTCCTATCTTGAGGGGTATAGGTTGATCTGGGAAAAGGGCAGTTTCCATAGGATGGGTGGGTGATGCATCCTTGTTCTGTCTCTTTTCCTTTTAGATGAATCCCAGAAAGCTGATCGTTAAATGGGTAATATAATTAGCATTTCTAACAACTGCCCCTTGGGACACTTCAAAAATTGGAAAAACTTTAAAAGGAGTGTTTGGTGTTTGGTTTTTTTAAAGGTTAATCTGTGATGTAATTTGATTTCAATACTATTTTACAATCAGGTGCATTTTAGAAAAAGCAAAAAGATGCTTGACATTCCTTGTTTGTCAAGCCGGGATTCTTGGGTGCTGTGCAGGTGCTTGTCATTCTTGGATTCTTGGGTGCAGTGCAGGTGCTTGTCGAATGACATTAAGAATAAACCATCTTTTGAGTTCAAAGGTTTTCTAAGAGAACTCAGACTACAAGGGGGAAAAAAGCATATGGAGGCTTTACAACCAAGTCCCAGAAAAGTAACTGGGTTTTGCTTTTTTCTAAAAGGTCATTTAAACACAAATGAAAGCTGAAGTATGGAGTGCTTACTGAGAGTTTAATAAAAAGGCTTTGGAAAGGAATGGTTTCCTGGATGTATAAATTTGGAAGTGAAAATTGTTCTAAATGTTTATGTCAAAGTGGAAAAAGAGAAAATTGGGAGTATCAAAATGATTGTCTAATTGCTATTTAAGTTTTTGTCTTTACAGGTTTTCTGTAGCAATTACAAGCAGGCCCACAGAGAGACAGAGATTCTTACAAGTTTGTCAGTAACTTTGGCTCTTAATAAGTTCCAGGTAAGACCATGCTTAGGGACGATTTCTATTTGATCTCCTTTTTGCTTCAATTGGAGTAAGAGGGCTTTTGGTAAAGACTGATCTGAGGACTGCAGTTCAGAAGCCAGCCAATCAAAAGGGCCACTGTGAGACTCTCATCTTAATGGCCAGCAAAGTATTGAAAGAAGTGGAGTTGTGCTGTGGCTCAATGTGGCAGAGTACTAACCTTCAATGGAAGATCTCAGGAACAAGTCCAGCAACTGACCAAGGGAAATGCCAATTGGAGCATTTTCAAAGCATGGAAAAAAGACACTCCTGGCTTGTCTTGGCATTGAGAGGCATCCAGAAGCAGTTGAAAGGCACTGCTTGAATGGCAGAGATGGTGTCAGATCCTGGAGTCACTTGTGCTTGACCCTTGAAAATTAATCAGAGCTGGGAGGTCATAGGAAAATAGTCTGTAAGCATGCCTATCTAATGCCCATGTCTCTCTACTTTGTAACAGAGAGAAGGAATTTACACCATGGCTTATCAGTCATCTGTTAAGAGTGGGTGGTAGAGAGTTAAGGTAGTCAAAAGGAAGGGGGATAAATTTAAATCCCAACCCCCAGTATCTGCTCAAAGCCCTACTTGACAGTGAATTTTGATCTGGCACTAGCCACACAAATTCATCTGTTCAGGAAAGGAAGTTTGTGGATCTGAGATTGTGTCCTTATTAAGAGCTGTCTAAAATCCTGCACAGGTAACTTAGGCTTGTAAGAGTTAGTAAAGGTCAGGTTGCCTGGGCAGCCAGAAAAATGCTTTTGCAACCTGGAAATTCCATTTGGGTTAAAAAGTTCGTTAAAGATCACTTTACTCCTGCCTGGAAGGAACCTTACATAATTATCCTGACCACCCCATCACGGTGAATGTAGATGGGATCCCTGCCTGGCTCCGTCACATGTGACTGAAGCCTGCTGATGTGGGATGGAAGACACAAGCCACCTCAGATCTGCTAAAGCTCAGACTGTTGTGCCAAGTCGTGAGATGACCACCAAGAAGGCCACCAAGACTCAGACATTCTGAAATGCAAAAGCAAGGCAAGGCTTTATTCAAGCGAGCTGCAACTCGGGCCTCGTCCTACCCACCAACACAGCGGAGGTTAGGAGGTAGCCCAGAGCTACGATTACACAGGGCTTATAAAGGCAAAAAACAAAGTTACAACAATCAGGTGTTCAAGCAAGCAAGATTAGGACACAGGTACAAATCTGATTGGCTCAGGGTTCGAGGCATTCTAGGGTGGTCAGAGTTAAGCATTCCCAGTGGTTAGAGTTCTAGACTGACTGGGCCCTAATGGGCTTGTCTTGGGTCTGCTCACAGGGCCTGCTTATCTCAGGTTCACATGGTAAAGTGGGGTTCACGTGGTAAGGTAGGGTTCATGTGGTAAAGTGGGGCCTGACTTCAAAGCCTGGCACTTCAAGACTTCTACATCATCCTGATCCTTCACCCTTTTCTAAGGCCCCAAAATGCAGCCTAGGCCTAAAACAAAAACACCCAATGATTTGATTTCATGTACATAAAACCAGTGGGGAATGAAGCAAGGAGACTGGGTCTGTGCTTCCCCTGGTTAACTGGCCTTTGGTCTCCCCTGACCATTTCCCTAGATGGTTTGCTTTCATTTAACAGGTTTGTTAGGTTGAATTCACACCTTATGTGGGCTTGGCCTCTATAAGCTTTGTGCTAGCTGCATTTGGGCTGCTGGTCTTTGAGACAAGAGTCCCCCAGCAGTTTTCCAGCTCTCCAATAAAAGCCTCACAATTTGGCCTGGTAAGTGGTGGTTTCTCTCTTTCTTGAGACTGAGTTTCCTTACAAGAAGAGAAGGTAGAAGAGATAGTGGGAGAGCAAGAGACAGCCAAATTTGTTTTCATAACAAATCTTTCCCCCATATATTAAGTAGAGACATAAAAGCAGAGTACACACAATGGTTCATGCATGCATATTTATAGCAGCTTTATTCATATTAACCAAAGTTGGCAAACATTCCAGTTACTCACCCATGGAAAACTGTGGTACATCCACACAATGGAATGCTACTCAATAATATCAGAAAATAAAATGAGATGCAACAATATTAAACTTTTTAACATAATTATAAATGAAGAGAAAAAAAGAAATATACTATATGGTTCTCTTTATGCATAGACAATTTAGAACAGACAAGTCTGTTGTATATGATGCAGATTGACTATGGTTGTCTAAAGTAGGAGAAATGACCACAGAGGGGCATGGGAGACTTTTGGGGATGATATGATTATTCTAGTTTCATAAGTGACTTATTAATACTTATTTAACTATACTGAACTGGACATATCCTATCATATGTTCATTATTAGCACAGATGATTTTTATGGGGCTGCTTTTCTGTAACATCTTGTCTTTTAAACTGGTCCTGGGGTTTGAACTCAGGGCCTGGGCATTGTCTCTGAGCCTCTTTTGCTCAAGGCTAGTACTCTACCCCTTGAGCCATGGTGCCATAAAGGGCTAGAAGGTATGTGGTATAAAATTTCTCTAGTATAGCCATTCAAGGCCAAAGGGAGGATATCAGAGGTTTGTAATGTAAATTTGAATTGTTGTTTAGGTATAGAGATGGTAATGAAGTATGTGTCTTGCCCCTTGATTTGTAGGCATCTTTCATGACATAACATAATAAAACCAATTATTTTTAAATGTGTTAAATTACTAGGGCTATTTAAAGCCAAATCTCCTTGAAGAATGGAGAATAGATTATGTAAAACATAGGTAGGGATCAGTTAATGTTTCCCAGTAACTTTTGAAAATCATTAAGTGTTTAATTCTTCAGTCTGAATCTTTATTAATTGGGGGGTAACTGCTTATCTTCTAACTAAATATCCTGGATACTTAAAAGGAACTTCTGTTTAAATGAATTTTATTGGGGGCAATTATTAAACCATACTTTTGCAAGTGCAAAGGCAAAATTTGCAACAATTCTCATACAATATTTCTATCAGTTGCAATGAATAATAAATCATTCTACTGAAAACCTTCAAGGCAAACTGGAGTAGCAATTAAATCATCTTGGTAGCCATAATTTTCCTATAACCAACTTAAAATAACCATTTAGGACAAGTCTGTTTTTTAAATCTCATATCTAGAAATCCATTCTTGATCTCTCAAGTCTTTTACCTAGCCTAGACATATTTGAAGAAATCTGGAGTCTAGGTACCACCCACTGCTTCAGGCTGCTTGTTTTCACTTCCAAATTTCTTATCTAGAAAGGCATTCTAAAGCCTTTTTTTTTTTTTTTTTTTTGGCCAGTCCTGGGCCTTGGACTCAGGGCCTGAGCACTGTCCCTAGCTTCTTCCCGCTCAAGGCTAGCACTCTGCCACTTGAGCCACAGCACCGCTTCTGGCCGTTTTCTGTATATGTGGTGCTGGGGAATCGAACCTAAGGCCTCGTGTATCCGAGGCAGGCACTCTTGCCACTAGGCTATATCCCCAGCCCCCATTCTAAAGCCTTTTAAAGTAGAGGCTTTCAAACAGAACACCTCAGGGGGGGAAAGGGTAAGGGGGAGGGGGGAGGGGGGTATGAGGGACAAGGTAACAAACAGTACAAGAAATGTATCCAATGCCTAACATATGAAACTGTAACCTCTCTGTACATCAGTTTGATAATGAAAATTTGAAAAGAAAAAAAAAAAAGTAGAGGTTTTCACACCTTCACCTCAGCCTTTATTTGCATTCGAAAAACTGAAGCCCAGGGGGCACATTGCCTCCTGGCTGCCTGTTTTAAAAGAGCATATATATATATATGTATATATACATATGCATATATATACATATATATGTATATATACATATATATGTATATACAGAGTTAATGAAAGTTGTGTACTTCTATTCCCATTAGTTTATATACTTTAAAATATTTACCTGATTATATGTAACTTAAGATAGTTAATCTTACTATTACATTACATTTTACACTTATAAAATTTAGTACCTGAATCATTAACCTGATACTCAAAACAATTGTAACAAGAGTACATTTAGCAGTGTGCCCCAGAAATATAAACATGAGATTCCAGACTTAGCACCTTTGCTTTTTTAATACATCCAAATTGTAAAACTATACAGAAATCAAATTATATCAAGTAAATAAACTTTTAACTCTCCTTTAAGATGTTCCAATTTTAATCCATCCTAAGTTTTAGAAATAGTCAAATCATTCATTTTTACCACCAGGTTTTCAATGTTCACCTGAAAACAAAAGAAACAAAAGAAAGGCCTCCACTGGCCTGTCCTATAGAATGGACCTATCTCCATCCTACTCCTTAGAGCTTGATGAACTGCCTTGGTGCCAGCTTGCCTTCATCCACAATGAATGGATGCCCCCTATGGCTGTCCCACCTCGTGGACTGGCTAAGCTGCACCTTTGTCAATTTACCCCTAACTCCTGAGGATAGGCTCAGGGGTCCATGCTAAGTTCTTATTTATTTTTAACCATGAATTAAAGAGATTTTAAACTATAGTTCCTCTTTAAAATAAAGTAATAATCATTTAAAACATTTGGTAACGCCCAAACTTGATGACCTTTTGAAGTTTAAAGTTAAACTAACCCATTTTTACATTACACAGTTTCTGTCTTGAACACATTCACACCCACTTACACGTGCGTACACACACACATACATACATTCACATATACAAGTATCTATATAAAAGAACTTAAAAGTGCTCAGAACAACTATCGGCCATACATTTTTTAGTGGCAAGAGGTATTCTTCCCAATCTTACTCTTGCAATGACCAAAACTTAAGACAAAACCTTTAATGAATGATTTTAGCATTTTTTAGTCTTATTCACCAGGGCCTGCTAGTTTTAGCAAGATATCTTAGCATATTAAATACTTTTCAGCTGAAGATAACTGGGTTGGGGTCCCCTGGAGTATAACTGAGCCCACCGAGCACTTGACTCTAGTGTCTAGCCCAATTTTATCTAGGGGCATTTTACAGTTTTGAATTACTCTCAGGCTAAGATTACCCAGCTGTTTGAACCAGGCTCTTAGCAGCCTGAACTTTTTCTGCCTTCTCGCAGAAGGGGACACAGAACATTGTAGACTCTGATTTTCCCCATAGATGTGTAAATGGACAACAAAAATATGTGGAACAAAAGTTTATATTTAAAACTGGTACCAACTTCAAAGACAAAACTAGTCAAGACAAAACAGGACATAGAAATAGAGGCATTATGCCTTGGATGGCATGTGTAACGTCCACAAGCTGAAAGTCCATAGGGCCCTGAAAATTCTCAGGGGGAATCCTTCCCGGTGGAGATTTCCATCCCCAGGCAGTTAGCCTGCCGAGGCTGCCGGCCAGAGGCCCTTTTTCTCAATATAGCAGTCCACACAAAACACAACTAATCAGACAAGGACAAAGTCACAAGAAATATTTGCACAAAACATGTAGCGCAGGCGTGAATTAAAAATGCAATTGCAGCAAAAATTCTCCAGAGGTAAAAGAAAAATCACTGGTCCTTCCGCAATTCTAAGCGGATGGACAGAAACGGGGAGTGCTGGCTCCCCTGCTCGTTCTTGGTTGTAAGGAAATAGCAAGAGAGAAAAACAGAACCATAGGAATCAGAAGAAAAGTAAAAGGGGGCCCCTGAGGCGGCAATCTTTTGTTTTTCACTTTCACCTTCCTGATGGCCCCTGGCAGATTGGGAGAGCAACTGTAGCACCCCGACTGCGCTGCTGAGCTGCCTAGACCAGCTCCACTTTCTAAAGAAACATGGGCAGCAGCCAAGGCTCCGGACTTTGACTTTTCTCTATCAGAACTGGCTGGTGAATTGCTCAGGTGTAGCCATATCTTTCAGTTCCTGCCTGATTTGATTCTTTACTTCCTCAGACAAGTTATAAGCATTAATTGCCCTTTCCACGTCAGCCTCTAGCTCAGCAGCTGATGTTACTAAGGCATTGTGCCAGACATCATACTCAGAGCTGTGCATGTTAGCGCCCAGATAGACCAAAATGTAACAGGAACTTTCTCACCACACCTGTATGCCTTTTCCACATTATTTTTTACTCGTTCCCAAACTTGCAAGTCCAAAGTACCTTCCTCTGAGAACCAAGGATTATATCTCACTACCACTTGCATACATGTGTCTATCTGCGAACGGGAGACCATAGTGCCGTTATGTTTTAACACATGATGGATAAGATTAGAGAAAGGAGTAGATTTAGCTTGTCCCATGACCCGGTAATATCTCAATTTCCTCTTGGAAGCTCACTACACAGCTTAGCTATCTCTTGTGAAATAAAAGTATCTCTTACCTCCTCTCAAGAGTTCACAACACAGTTCCGCCGGATCTCCTGTGGATCAATAGTAGTGCCCCACTTTGGGCTTCAGTTGTTGGGGCACCGGTAACTGCAACAAAGACAGGACACGGGGGATGTGGTTCTGTGAGAAGAAGACAGGTGCTTTATTTTTGGGGTCTCAGGGTTATATAGGGTTAGAGATCATTTCATAAATCCAAGAGCAAAACAGAATGATTTACAGCTCCATTCACACCAAGGATGTCATCGTAACAAAAGATCAGATTAGCAAAAGTAAGGCTCTAATTAGCTTCCAAAAAACTCGATTGTCTTGACAATGGAATTCCCTAATACTGCGAAAGCCTTTCTCCGGAGTAGTTGTGCAAACCCCTAAAAGCCCTTCTCCGGAGTAATTGTGCAGACAATACAACTTGTGAAAGCCCTTCTCCAGATTAATTTGGGCAAACAATACAACCCAGGAAAGCACTTCTCTGGAATAGTTGGGGCAAACAATACAACCCAGGAATTTTCTATGGAAGGAGAATCTCATGACAAAAGTGGCTTTCTTTAGCCAATCAAACAGAGAAAATCCCTTAGTAGGAGTTTTCCCCCACTGGCCCTTAGGTGTTCCAGGAAAGGCGTTGGAATTTCATGCTGAGGCCAAATTCCCCCACTGGTCAGAGGAATGTTGTCCTTCCACAGCAGTTAATAAGGGATCAAACCTAATACAGTTTGTTCAGACAGCAAATCCATATAGAGGTTAGATTCGAGGTCATTTGTGTATATCATTGTCTGCATCCTGTGGATAGCCAAGCCTGGGGTGCCCTAGGTTTCTGTTCAGGGATGCTGTAACATTTTTAAGCTCATCAGAAATCCAGTACATTGAAAGTTACATGGCAGCCAGGGCACTGAACACTGAATTGGGTCCCCCTCTATCCTGTCCCCCTGGGTAGGGGAAACCTCCAAGCCTGGGCGGTGATCCTGTTTCAGGGAGTCTTACCACAAACCAATGGGAACACACAGAAGGCACAACATAGTCTCACAGCTTTCAGTTCAAGTTGAAGATAAAAGGATTTTAGGTAGAATGTAAAACAGTGTTTAAGATGTTTCCCAGTCAAATAACAGAAATGTATTTTTTCTTAGGAATTAAGAATATGTATTTATCCTAGTAAATATTCAAGTAATAATACATAGGATGTTTTGCTTTCCTTCTTGTTAGTGTTGTGCCAAGTCGCAAGACCACCCCCAAGAAGACCACCGAGATTCAGACACTCCGAAATGCAAAAGCAAGGCAAGGCTTTATTTAACGAGCTGCCAACTCGGGCCTCGTCCTACCCACCGACACAGCGGAGGTTAGGAGGGAGCCCCGAGCTGTGATTACACAGGGCTTATAAAGGCAAAGAACAAGGTTACAACAATCAGGTGTGCAAGCAGGATTAGGACACAGGTACAAATCTGATTGGCTCAGGGTTTAATTCTAAAATGGGGTTCACGTGTCTGGCACTTCATTTCCCCCTTTTCCTTTTTGGTACCTTGGGAGCCAATCATGGCTCCATTCTGTCCATTTCAATGGCTTGCATGTCTAGGGGATGATATAGAGGTAAGGCTTGGACCAGCAGGGCCCAATGTAGTAACCAAAGGGCCTGTTACCATTTCTTACAAGAATAGTCTCTGTACCTCTGTTTTGCATGTCTCTAGTTTATCCTGCCTCATCTTCCCAAAAACAACTCTGGTCCCTTGATTTTAAAGGGGGGCTGATGGGTGAAGATCATCCATCTTCTGTAACTTCTTCAGGCTGACTCAGGGGCGTAGACCTTACCTAGCCAAGAACCTATAACCTTAGTCTACTTTACCAAGGGACTGCAGGATTACTGCAAACTGAAAATTAAATTTCAGCTATACAGACTTACCATTAGCTGTCTAGTGTTTAGTATCCAAATGTAAGCAACAAAATAATACATAAACTTCTCAACTGTGCTCTAAGGGTCGGGTGGCTATACCCGTATTCCTGAACAAGCCCAAAACTACCTAAAATAAGGGGGTCACCTCACTTTGGAGTGAGCTGCCAAAATAACATTAACACTAGCCAGGGTAGTAAGAAAAGAAGGCAAAAAGAAAATTATAACAATATTCAGTCTAACTTTCTTTTCTTGAGGCGAAGGCAAAGCGGCTGAGTTGGGTGCTTGTAGACCTCCCATGTTCCATCACGGTAGTTGTCATCCAGGGCAAAGGGGTCAGCTGTCCTGGCGTGGAAGCAATGAACCCAAGTGGCTATGCCGTCTAGGGTCCCTTCCACCGTGGTTCTAAGGAGTTCAGTCTCCTGGGTAGGATTTCTTTCAGGATCGTCTTAGCCACTACATTCGCAGTCTCATGCTTTGTTGGATAGACTTCAACCCATCCTGAAAAGGTGTCTACAAAAACTAGCAAATATTTGTAATTTCTGTGAAATCTACTTCCCAATATACGCCTGGCCTATTCCCACAGAGGCGAGCTCCTTTAGTAATCTGTTGATTGGGGGCATTGGCAAGCTGACAGGTCTTGCAATTTTTAACAATATACCTTTGCAGGCCTTTAACAGATCTCAGTAAGGACACAATCTCAGGTCTACAAGCTTTCTTTACTAAACAGATGTATGAGCTTTAAATTCTCACTGCCAGTCAGGGCTTTGAGTAAATGCAGGGGGTGAGATTTTAATCTATCCTCTCATTTGACAAGCTTACCCTTACTAACCACTATCACAGATGACTGGCAAATTCCTGCCCAGTAGACAGACCTGGGCATTGGAAAGGCATGCTTATGAACTATTCTTCTAGGACTTCCCGGCTTTGATTAACTTTTGAAAGGCCAACAGTAGTGACTCTAGGATCTGACACCATCTCTGCCATCCTAGCAGTGGCTTACTGCCTCTGGATGCTCCATCACTTTTGTCCCAGGAGGAGTGACTTTCGACTTGGACTCAGGGCCTGAGTGCTGTCCCTCAGCTCTCCAGCTCAAGACTAGCACCGTAACACTTTTGAGCTCCACACCACTCCGTTCCCAGCACTCTGCTGGCTGATTAGAGACAAGTCTCTCACAGGGACCTTTCTTTGCCCGGGCTGGCTTCGAACCACAGATTCAGATCAATGAGTCTTATAAGGGGCCACTTTACTCCAATTATAAGCAACAAGGTGGTCCACACAGAAGTAGTTTTTAAGCATGCTCTCTTACCTGGAACTTATTAAGGGTCAGTATTAGATCTTGACAAACTTGTAGGAATCACCTGTGCTTCTCTGTGGGCCTGCTGGAAACTGTTACAAAAAACCTACAAAGAAGAAACAACACAGAGATGACAGCGCAGCATGGTGAAGTCACTCCCTGCCACCTGTGGGTGGCTTGGGCTGGCCCTACATCCACCCCGTCGGCGGCTGCGGTCAGGACTTGGAATTAGGACTGATGCATCCGTGTCCTGGGCTGTCGGCGCCAGCGAGTTGACTGGGCAGGACCCTCCAGAGTGGAGGGCACAGCTGAAACATTTTCCTCAGAGTCCTCCTCTTGTAGAGTTAACTGGGGTGGGGAGTATGGAGCGGGAAACATTTCCTCCTCCGTGCTTCCTCCTTGGAGGACAGGTGAGTACAATTTCTTCTCTTCCTTCTTGGTTTCTCTCTTGTCTGGATGGCCCGAACGAGGGGTGTAGATTAGGCGTTGCAAAGTCCTGATCTTACCTATGTCAAAGCTCCCTCAATTTCCTCAAAGGTGGACCATTCTGACTTGCACAGGGTGATCCACTTTTCCTTCTTAAGGGCCACACCTTGGTTCTGAGCTATCTCCTTAACCTCCCTCCAGTGAACTAGGATCAAGTCTAAGGGGCTAGATGGAGGTCCTCAAGATAGAACGTTATCCATAGCTCTGATCAGATGTTCAGTCCAAAAGGCTACAAAAAACAAAACAATTAATACAAAAGGAGGAAAACACACAGGCCTGAGAACAAGAAAAGCTACGAGTTGGAGATCTCCCAAGCTGGCCCACAATCTCCTACAAGGGTGCAGAAGGAATGGACCCGAGTTGGCCCACAACCTCCTGCAAGGGTACAGAAGGAGTGGACCCGAGTTGACCCACAACCTCCTGCAAGGGTGCAGAAGGAGTGGACCCGAGTTACGAGTTGGAGATCTCCCAAGTTGGCCCACAACCTCCTGCCAGGGTACAGGAGGAGTGGACCCAAGTTGGTCCACAACCTCCTGCCAGATAAGCAGAAGGAGCAGACCCAATACAAGGTGGGTGGGTTGAGTCTCGTTTAGGAGGCCCTCCTGGTCAGTTCCGGCCAAAAACCAAACTGACTCGTGCCCTACAAGTATAAGCAAAAGCAAAACAGACAAACAGACAAATTAAAGGACAAGAAAAATGAACAGCGCTGTTTTCTTACCTTCAGAGTCTGAGATCTCGGGGTCTCTGGGGCTATCCCGGATGAAACCCCAAATGTTGTGCCAAGTCGCAAGACCACCCCCAAGAAGACCACCGAGATTCAGACACTCCGAAATGCAAAAGCAAGGCAAGGCTTTATTTAACGAGCTGCCAACTCGGGCCTCGTCCTACCCACCGACACAGCGGAGGTTAGGAGGGAGCCCCGAGCTGTGATTACACAGGGCTTATAAAGGCAAAGAACAAGGTTACAACAATCAGGTGTGCAAGCAAGATTAGGACACAGGTACAAATCTGATTGGCTCAGGATTTAATTCTAAAATGGGGTTCACGTGTCTGGCACTTCAGTTAGTAGTAGCAACTTATTCATTGGAGATGGCCCCATACCAAAAGGCTGCCTGAAAGTTAGTAGATAAATCTTGGATAATGAGTGTGGTGTTGAAAAAAGAAGATTTTTCAGTGCTTTCAGTAATGTTATGTAGCAGTTCACTTCAGTTTCCATATCAATACTATATCCAGTATTCTTGCTAAACCTGCTTATTGATTCACATTGAGGGAGAGAGAGAGAGAAAGAGAGAGAGAGGGAGAGAGAGAATGTGTCTGCGCCTGGTTTGGGACTTTGACTCAGGGCCTGGGCTCAAGGCTAGTGCTCTACCACTTCAGCTGTTATGGGGTTTGAGGGAGGAGTTTCCACATCCCTCTAGGAGTCCACCACTCAGAGACAGTCTCAAGCAAAAAGATGGATTTATTGGGAAAGCAAAAAGCAAACTTACTGGCCAGGGACACAGCACAGACTCGGGAACTGAAACTGAGACCATAGAAAAGAGCCAGCTGACTGGCCAGGGATGCAGTGCAGACTGGGGCGCTGACACTGTGATCCCGAGCAGTCCTCAAATTGGGGTTTATAAAGGTAAAAGCATAGCACAGATGTAGGGGGTTCATGCAGAGGGTAGAGCAAGCAAAAAACAAGCGAGCCATTTACAAAAGCAGAATTTTGCAATCAGGTTGACATAATATTTAACTGCATTTTAACAATTGCTACCATATTTCCCTAATCAAGATGGAGTCAGCTCTACTCCCCCCAACATTTGTTAAGGGGTTGTTGTGAAATCTTGCATCTATGCTCACAAGTATGAAGGATCTGAAAGGTTTTTATCTGTATATTTTGTTTTGCTTTGTTCCTATACTGTCTTAAGCTGTTTGTTTGTTTTTTAAAATAAGAATTAAGGGAGGGAATGCAAAATAGACTTAGCACTTTATCTGTTCAATTTTCTGGAAGAGTTTACACAGAATTAGAGTATTTTTTCTTGTTTAGATGTTTAAGAAGCCAATGAAGGCACCTGAGCATGAAGATTTCTTTGTGGAAGAGAATTTAACTCGAAATACAAATCTTTAGTAGAGATAGGACTACTCATGGAGTCTCTTTTTCTTGAGAAAGCTTTTCTAGCTTGTGTCTTTTAAGAAATCTTCTAAGTTGTTGAATTATTAAGCATAATGTTGTTGGTGCAGTTTTTTCAATTCTGTTAGTATATGTGGAAACTAAATTGATGTCACCTCTTACTTCCAATTTTGTCTCTTCTCTCTTGTTTCATTTTTCATTTAGTCAGAAGTTTATAATTTTCACTCTTCTCAAAGAATTAAGTATTGGTTTTATTGATTTTTCTCTGTGATTTTCTCTGGATTTGTGTTCCTGTTTCATTTACTTATTGGCATTATTTCTTTTGCTCAGTGTATTCTCGCTTTCATTAGCTTATCTTTCCTACTTTTCTCATTAGCTAGTTTAATTCATTGTTTCAAAACCATTCTTCTCAAATACAAGTCACATATATAATTTCCCCTCAAAGTATTATTGCTTTGCCTACATCTCACAAACCTAAATGTGCCATTTCTATTTTCTAATTATCATATAATTTCTCTTTTTGTCCATGGCTTATTTATGGTTTCTTTATAATAATTTCAATTAATAATACCTATTTTAATTTGATTATAAGCAGAAAACGTATTGTTTATGAATTGAGGAATTTCACTTTTTTTTTTTTGTTTGGCCAGTCCTGGGGCTTGGACTCAGGGCCTGAGCACTGTCCCTGGCTTCTTTTTGCTCAAGGCTAGCACTCTGCCACTTGAGCCACAGCGCCACTTCTGGCCATTTTCTGTATATGTGGTGCTGGGGAATTGAACTCAGGGCCTCATGTATATGAGGCAAGCACTCTTGCCACTAGGCATATCCCCAGCCCGAATTTCACATTTATTGATGCCTGTTTGATGGCTCACAGTATGTCCTATGCTTGCTGAATAGTCTATTTTCACTAGGAAAAAGATGTGTATTTTCCTGCCAGTAAGTAGAGGTCCTTTAAACATAAATGAGGTCTCCTTGATAAGCTACGTCCCTTTTCATTATAAAAGGAATAACTTCAATCTCAGTAAAACTGTTTGCCTTCCAGTCTACTTAATACAAACACAGGCCAGTTTTCTTTGTTTCGATGTTGAGGGTATTTTAGGATTTATGGTTCCTTAACTATTCTAGATCTTTTGTTCTTTGCCTTTGGGTACTAGGCTTTGTGCATTTGTTTCTGTTTACTAGGGCTTGAATTTAGCCTTGAGCTCTACTGGGTTTTTTGGCTCAGCTGGTGCTCTGTGACTTGAGCCACATCTCTGGTCAGGCATGTTTCTGCTTAATTGGAGATAAGAGGCTCTTTGACTTTGAATTTTCTGCCCAGACTGGTTGCCAATCTCAATTCTCAGGTGTCAGCCTCCTGAGTAACCAGGATTATAGGCATGAGCCACCAGCACCTTTCTTGGGTTTTTAACTGCTTAAGATATGTATACTCAAGTGGATATATTTTTAGGCAAGGTACAACTAAGTCTTGCTTCTGCTGAATCTGAAATTCTCTGCCTTTTAATTGTTTGGCCCATTATACTTAATGTTTGCTTTTTTTTTCCTTTTGCCCACTTTTTACTTTCTTTTTAATCATCTGCTTTTTAATATTTTGATTGTATCTTTTTAGAGGGTATTTGGACTCTAGCACTTTGGTATGTTACTGTAGTGGTTGTCCTGGGGTTTGTACCTTTATGACATATACCTTTAATGACATCTTCAAGTTACATGGAACCTTCATCAGTACAGAACATTTACCTTTCTCTTCATCTCATTTGTTCATATGATCTCAATCTCATGAGATATTGTGACTACTTTAGGCTTTAACTGCCAACTATCTCTTACAAACTGGTAGAAAATGAGGGAGAGGGTCACACTGTTCAAATAGAAATGTACTCATTACCTGACTTATATAACTGTAACCATTCTGTACATCAACTGTAAAGTAAAATTTGAAATTTTTGTAGAATAAATTGCTTTATATACCTTGTTACTATTCCTATTGATTTTGAGTAGTTTCAGTTTTCTAATTGGAATAATTTTCTGTCTACTTAAACTCAACATGTCTTTAGCATTGGTCTGCTGGTGATAAAATGCTTCCAGATTTGTGTGTTATTTTTAAAAACTATTCCACATTTCTTTTGAAAAGATATTTCTCTGGGTAAGATTTCTGAGTTTCCATGTGCTTGTTTGCCATCTGCATATCCTCTGGTGAACTGCTTCTTCATATCTTTTGCACATATTGTAATTAGATTATTTTTCACTGTTCAGTTTTTGTAGATTTTTATATATTCTAGATCTTTTTTCAGCTATATGGTTTGCAAAAGTTTCTTTTGCAAAATATAGCTTGTCTTTTTTTCTTCTTTCCATAATCTTTTATGAAGCAGAAATGTTGAACTTTGATTAAGTCCATCTTATTATTTTTCTTTCTTTCAAGAATTATGCTTTGTATCTAAAATATATGCCGAACTAAAAAAAATTACCTTCCTCCAAAACAAAACCGCAAAGAACCAATAGCCCCCTCATCAAGTGGGCTAAAAACTTACAGAGATTTCTCTGATGAGGAAGTAAGAATGGCCAAGAGACATATGAAAAAGTGCACTACATCACTGACCATAAAAGAAATGCAAATCTAAACAACATCTCACCCCAGTAAGAATGTCCTATATCAACAAAACTAACAATAACAATTGTTGGAGGGGATGTGGCCAAAAGGGAACCCTACTTCATTGTGGGTGGGAATGTAAACTGGTTCAGCCACTCTGGCAAGCAGTATGGAGATTCCTCAGAAGGCTAAAGATAGAACTCCCCTATGACCCAGCAACCCCACTTTTGGGTATCTATCCAAAAAACCACAAACAAAATCACACTAAAGCCACCAGCACAACAATGTTCATCGCAGTGCAATTTGTCATAGCTAGAATCTGGAACCAACCCAGATGCCCCTCAGTAGATGAATGGATCAGGAAAATGTGGTATATATACACAATGGAATTTTATGCCTCTATCAGAAAGAATGACATTGTCCCATTTGTAAGGAAATGTAAGAATTTGGAAAAAATTATACTAAGTGAAGTGAGCCAGACCCAAAGAAACATGGACTCTATGGTCTCCCTTATTGGGAATAATTAGCACAGGTTTAGGCAAGTCACAGCAGAGGATCACAAGAGCCCAACAGCTATATCCTTATGATCACATAAGATGATGTTAAGTGAAATGAACTCAATGTTATGGAAACAATTGTTATATCACAGTTGTAACTACTTTCAACGTCCCATGTGTATCTGTAACTTCTACTATTGATGATGTTCTTGTATCACCTTCCTGTGGTTGTATCTACACTATCTCTGTAATCTTATCTGAGTATATTGGAAACTATCTATACTGGTATTAGAAGTAGGAAATTGAAAGGGAATACCAAAATTGAGAGACACAGGGTAAAAAAAAGACAAACAACTACACAAGCAATACTTGCAAAACTGTTTGGTGTAAGTGAACTGAACACCTCATGGGGGGAAAGGGAAAGGGGAAGGAGAGAGGGGGAATGAGGGATGGTGTAAAAAAAAGTACAAGAAATGTATCCAGTGCCTAACATATGAAACCTCTCTGTACATCAGTTTGATAATAAAAATTTGAAAAAAAAAAAAAAAAGAATTATGCTTTGGCATTGCACTTAAAGGCTCTTCATAAAGCCCTGGGATTCCAAAGTTTCTTCCTCTACGTTCTTCCAATAGTTGTGTACATTCATGTTTTGTGGTTAGAAATATGGCTAAAATTTGTACAATTTACAAGTTTCCCTTCATCTGTGCATATACACATATAGTCTTTTCCTCTACATTTAAAGTTTCAATTTATTTAAATTTATTTCTATTTTAACTCATTTCAATTATTTATTTTCATTTTGGTTACTTTCATTAGCAGTTCATAGTTTTCAATGTATAAGGTGCTCTGGTCAACCGTATATCAACTGTAGATATACTCTGTTCAACTTACATCTAAGTATCTTATTCATATAGTGATTTTACATGTTATTGTGTTTTTCAAAATTTATTTTCTATGCTCCTACTTTTTAAAATGTTATTTATTTCTTTATTGTCAAAGTGATGTATGAATGGGGTTACAGTTTTATATGTAAGACAGTGAGTACATTTCTTATCCAACTTGTTACCTCCTCCCTCATTTTCCCCCACCTTCCCCCTCCCCATTTCCATTCCCCCATGAGTTGTACTATAACATATAGTTTTGTTAAGTATTGCTGTTTCATTGGTTGTCTTTTATCCTTAGTTTCTCCATTTTGATAATCCCCTTCCCTTCCCTAGTTCCAACACATGTATATACAATATCCAGGGTACCAAAATCAGTTACAGTGACCTCAGGGGTAAAACCATGGGGAAGAAAGACAAGAGGAAAAGGCATAATTTCACATGGTATGTTGAAAATGCCAACAACAATGTTAAACCACTGTTTCCTTAATTTGGAGTTCATTTTGCTTAGCGTCATCTTATGTGTTCATATGGACATAGCTATTTAGCTATTGTGATCTGCTAGGATTATCCTAGATGTGTACTAATTATTCCTGATGAAGGAAACCATAGAGTCTATGTTTCTTTAGGCCTAGATCACTTCACTTAGCATGATTTTTTCCAAGTCCTTCCATTTCATTATGACTGAGGCAATGTCATTCTTTCTGATAGAGGCATAGAATTCCATTGTGTGTATGTACCACATTTTTTTAATCCATTCATCAACTGAGGGGCAACTGGGTTGGTTCCATATTTTAGCAATGACAAATTGTGCTGCTGTAAACATAGTTGTGCTGGTGGCTTTAGAGTGGTCTTGCTTGTAATTTTTTGGGTTGATGCCCCAAAGGGGGGCTGCTGGGTCATAGGGGAACTCTATGTTTAGCCTTTTAAGTAACCTCCATACTGCTTTCCAGAGCAGTTGAACAAGTATGCTCCTACTTTTTATACAGATTGCACACCATGTGAGTTTACTGGATCTACTTATTAGCTCGAAATCTTTTTCTTTTTGTACATTTCTTGAGATGCCTTACCAATCACACACACCAGGGAAACAGTTGTCCAACTTTTGTCTTAACTCTATATCTCACGCTTGCTTTTCTTACTTTATTTTGCCATGTAAGATTTCTGGTATGAGGAGGAATGGTGGCATAGACACCCCTTACTTTCTTTCTAGTTTTATAGGAAAGAGATTCATCTTTTAATTAGTAAGTAGGACTCCAGTTAAAAGATTTTGCAGTTGCATCTAATCAAGTTGGGGTCATTTCTCTTGATTGCAACTTTTCTGTTGTTCTATTTTTAATGTAACCAGTCATGTGATATTTTAATTTGTAGCCTGTTATGGTGGCATGCTTTGGTTAATTACTGAATATTGAATCACCTTTAATATGCCTAAAATAAACTTTCCTTAGTCATAGTATATAATTATGAATATTTATTGTTAAATTAAATATGCTAATCTTTGTTAAGAATGTTTACATCAGTATTTTTGAATGATACTGCCATGTGGTTTTTTTTTTTTTTTTTTTGGCATTATCTTTGTCTTGTTTGATATCAGGGAAATATGGTCTCATAAAATTAACTACAAATTATTCTCTCCTCTTTCATAATTTTTGGAAGAATTTGAGTAGAATTGGTGTTTGCATAGAATTCTCCAGCAACACAATCTGTGGCTCAAAAATTCTTCATCAGATTCTAAGTTGCAAATTCAATATTCCTGAGGTTATGGTGTTGCTCAAATTTTATATTTCTTTCTGACTCTTGGTATGTTGCACTTTTTGAAAGATTAATACATTTTGTGTGGACTGTATGTGTAGACTTATTCACTATATTTTATAATTTATTTTCTTTTTTTTTTTTTTTTTTTTTTTGGCAAGTCCTGGGCCTTGGACTCAGGGCCTGAGCACTGTCCCTGGCTTCTTCCCGCTCAAGGCTAGCACTCCGCCACGTGAGCCACAGCGCCGCTTCTGGCCGTTTTTTCTGTATATGTGGTGCTGGGGAATCGAACCTAGGGCCTCGTGTATCCGAGGCAGGCACTCTTGCCACTAGGCTATATCCCCAGCCCTATAATTTATTTTCTTGATGGTAGCAGTGGTTATTATATTTCCCTTTTCATTCTTGTTAGTAACAATAGTTTTCTCTCCTCTCTCCTTTCTTTTCTCCTCCCATCCTTTTCTCACTCTGTCTCTACCCTACATATTTCTCAATTCTATTGTTTTATCCAAAGAATTAGCTTTCTGTATAATTGATGTCTTCTATTACTTCTCAGTTTTCGATTTTCTCCAGTTCCCTTATTCCTGAGTGGAATTTGAGAAGAATCCAGGGCTAATGTTTCTTTCCTTCAACATTTCAAGAATATTATCTGCCACTTATCTTCTGCGACAAAAAAAGAAATCCATTGCAATCCAATATGTTTTACTCGTACGCATAAGTAATTTTTCTATGGGATATGTGTTTGTGAGTGGGGGGAGGGGCGTTAAGTTTCCACACCTTGATTTGATGTTTGTTGGTATCAGTTTCCTTCAGTTTACTATGTTGGAATTTTACTACTGGAACTCATAGCTTAATTTGAGTTTTTATTTGTTTTGTTAAAATTGGAAACATTTTTAGCCATTATTTCTCTGAATGTTTTTAGCTCCATACATTTTTTTTCCCCAGTCCTGGGGCTTGGACTCAGGGCCTGAGTACTGTCCCTGGCTTCTTTTTGCTCAAGGCTAGCACTCTGCCACTTGAGCCACAGTGCCACTTCTGGCCGTTTCTGTATATGTGGTGCTGGGAAATTGAACCCAGGGCCTCACGTATATGAGGCAAGCACTCTTGCCACTAGGCCATATCCCCAGCCCTAGCGCCATACATTTTTATCCTCTTCAATGAGATCATAATGACAGCACAAATATTAGAGCTCACTATAATTCCACAGGTCTCTGAATTTTGTTTGTTCTGCCGGTCCTCGGGCTTAAACTCAGAGTCTCAGCCCTGTGTCTCAGTTTTTTGTGCTCAAGGTTAGTGCTTGATCCACAGCTTCATTTCTTGACTTTTTGGTTGTTAATTGAAGATAAGAATCTCACATCTCACAGATGTTCCTACTCAGGCTGCATTAGAACCACTGTTCTCAGATTTCAGCCTTCTGAGTAGCTAGTATTATTGGTGTGAGCCACTGGTCTCTGGCTTTGTTCTCTGTTACTCTTTTAATATTTCCTTTACTTTTCTGAGACCCTCTTTTGCTTGATGTATGTTCATAATTATTTGATGAGGCATTTATATGAAGTCTTCTATAAAATATTTGGCACATATTTGCAACACTCTGTCTATTCTTTGTCTTTTCTAATTCAGGATAAGTATTCCCTAGGGCTTGGATAATTGTTATCCTTTGCATTCTATGTATTTTGAATATTGTACAATAAAATCCTGTATCTTGGGCTGGGAATATGGTCTAGTGGTAGAGTGCTTGCCTTGCATGCAAGAAGCCCTGAGTTTGATTCCTCAGCACCACATAAACAGAGAAAGCCAGAAGTGGCGCTGTGGCTCAAGTGGTAGAGTGTTACCTATGAGCAAAAAGAAGCCAGGGACAGTGCTTAGGCCCTGAGTCCAGCCCCAGGACTGGCAAACAAAAAACAAAAAAACCCTGTATCTTATTTAACTCTTCTCTGTGGGCAAGGCCTTTCCAATACCCAGTAGATGAGGAAAGGAGATTACTTTCCATCTCCCACCTGCTGAAACTCTAGGTTGTCTGAAACCATTAGGCAGCACTTAGTCCCATGACTGTGGGGCAGGGTGGGTGCTCTGGCTGCCCTGCTAGAGATTCTGAGAGGAGTCTGTACCATGTCTCTGCTTCCCAGGTGGCATGCAATGTCACCCATTCTGTAGGTGTATCCCTTGCCTTTTGGAGTTCACTGCAGATTTTTATGCTAATTGACCTTTTCTGGGTGCCACTTCCTCCTCAGGAGAAGAAGAGCAAGTTAACCACAAGACTTTTTGTGGCCCCTGGAGTCCTTAGCCATCCTTCTCCTTCCTCCACTGTTCAGAGTACATTTGTGCTTATCTTCTCTCCAGTGGACAGTATTGTGTCTGTCTCAGAAGCAGGAGAGGTAGAAATGTGTCAAATCATCTTGTCTTGGAACTAGAAACTCTCAACTGGTTTTGATGGATTGAATTTTCCCTTCCTGGTGGGATATAATTTCCTGTTGCTTTGTGTGCCTGGCAATTTTTTTATGGAATACCAAAAAAAATGCAAATTTTAACATTTGGATATGTTTGTATTGCTATAAATATTCTTGAGCTTTTCCCCCCTTGGACATAGTTAATTGGAAACAGTTTGAATATCCCATGGCTTATTTTTGCTTCCTTAGGTAGAATACAGAGCTCACAGTCTGAAGTCAATTTTCTTGCTCTTAGAGAGAGAACTTCCTTAGGAATTAACTGATAGCCCACTAGACCTAAGGCTTTCTACTCTGACTCTGAGGACCTTTGCTGTAGTGAGCATCCTGTAGGTTCCAGGCTCTCAGATGGCTCTCCTTTACAGCTGGGGTAGGTTTCTTTACAAGTTTTCCATCAGGGATCAGTACTCCATAGAACAAGCAACAGCTCCATTTGAAGGTCACTGCATTTTTCCGGGCAGCCTCTCTTCTGTGATGCTCTTCCTTGAGCAAGCCTGATGTCTTCACTGGAATCTCCATGACTAATGACCATTGAGAGCCTATGGCCTGAGTCTCCTGTCATTGCTCAGGGGCCCAGACCTGTACATACCCAGTATCTGCATCCCCATTAGGAGCTTGTATAGCATTTCTTAGGGAATCATAGTCTTTTGTTGCTTTGCTGTGCCTGTCTTGATAATAAGTGGTCATGTTTTGCTTGAATATTTTAGCTGTTTCAGGAAAGTGGATAAACTCAATCCTTGTTACTCATCTTGACAGCAAGAAAAAGTCTGAGAAGAATTTTAACCCTGGTTACAGTATTTCACTGGGGTATGAGCAAGCGAAGGGACACGAGACATTCACAAGAGGTAACCAGGGCCCAGCATTTGGAGCAATGGTTCCTCATTGCCCTTGACACATCAGGGTCACCATGGGGAGGTCTGCACCTTCCGCTGCTGCATGGGGAGCTAGATGTTATGAAAACTGAAATGTTAACTTTCTGAGTGTGTAAAGATAGGAGAAAAGAAATTCTTCAGTGTACGACCTTCAAGTTTAGGACTTTTTTCCCATAGACTCATATAGCTTGGGTCTCTCACAGTCTGAAAAATTGAGCTCTGTTGGATCAACTTTCAAAGGGATCATTTTATTCACCCAGAAGAAGTTGCTCAGAGAGGAACACAAAACCTACAGATCCTGACTTTCCACAAAAAAAAGAGAAAAAATGAATGTAGAGAGGCAAGAGGTAATATATAGAAAAAGAAATTTTCATTTATTCATTTATTATCCATGGTTTTATTTACCTCCTAGTTGAATATCTGTCATGGGCCTTGGTTAGAAATTGAACCTGCTCCTGCTCACTCCAGCCTCCCCAACTCTGTAGTCCCCAACCATATACACATATCAGTCCACTGCTAGTCTGTAAGCCCCTCACTCTGCCTTTGTTGTGGGATTAGCCTCAGAAGAAGGTAAGCCTCCCAACAGCCATTTTTAGACTGGGCCTTAATTGTCATTTCACTTCTCTGATTCCAGGACTTGGAGGTATAAGGGGACTTCCCTGACTATAGCTGTGAGATGAAATTCTAACACTCAATGTCACAGTACTAGGAAATGGGACCACTGGGAGGTCATCAGGACCTAGGGAGGACACCTCGTGAATGGGAACAGCACCCTTACAAAGGGAACCCAGAGATCTGGCCACCCTCTTTCCCCCAGGTGAGGATACAAGAGGACAAGGCCCATACCAGGGCCCTATCCTGTGGTCACTCATAATGGTCTTCAGCCTCCATGACTCTGAGGACAAATTGCCCTTGTTTATAGGAAATCCAAGTCATGGAAATGTGTTCTAGCAAGAAGAGCAAGGCAATGTGCGTGTGTGTGCGCGCGCGTGTGTGTGTTTGTCTTTTAATTAGAGTGAGGGCTTAATTCTCAAACTCAATTTCTTTATGTAGAAAAATAGTAAATCTAGATCATAGATTATGAAAATTAAATGAGACAATCTATCTAAAGTTCTTGGGACAAAATAAGAATTTACTGTTTAGTCCAGTGGAAATTTAGTCCAAGGAAAAACTCTTATTAATAGCCATTTTGACCCCCACAGGTGGTATTTTCCTAACCTGGAAGGCTGTCCTGAAAACAGAGATCCTAATGAGCCCACATTTCTTTAGTCTCTGGAGAAGTGGGCAGATCCTGTTCAGTGTTTATAGAATGCACCCCACTGAGGTACCTCTAACTTTCCAGCAAATTCTGAACATTGAAATAACAGGAAAAAGATGAAAATTTCCACCTAGGCCAGACTAGTAGTGTCACTACATTGCTGTATTGTTTCCATGACAGCAAAACCACACTGGGCCGTGCATGGTCCATCTGCAACTCACCCTTGTGTAGGCTCACAGATGTTTCTGGCTAGAGGACAGGGTTTTATTGTTGTTGTTGTTGTTGCTTTTTAATTGTAGCATTGGGAGCTAGAGACCCTAAACGTCATCACGGATTTCTAGTCCCACCTGCATCCCTGCTCATGTGGCAGACAGTGGTCAGCTCTGCCTTGTTAGCTTTGAGCACCTGTAGGCACAGCACAAGCTTATGAAAACGTGCACTGTGGCATGAGATGTACCTTGGGTCACCTCCCTCCCAATTATGGTAAAATACATAATCATTCATATGTAACTTTCTTTACCTACAACATGGGGATAATAGAATGAATTGCTGAGGGCTATAACAAAATATGAAAGGCTGGGAAGTTTATTAAAAAAAAAAAAAAAAAAAAAACAGAACTTTATGTGGCTCTGAGAGCTGGGAGGACCAAGACCATGAGGCTCTTCTTGCTTCATTATAACAGCATCAAAGTAAGCATGCTAGCTTATGTGTCTCCTCCTTGCCACTTGTTCTCTAGCCCTTCATTGCCTCCAGGAGAGGCTCCACCTTGAAATATCACCAAAATGTATCTGAGAATGAAGTTTCCAGCAGATGAGATCCTGGAACACTTTCAAGTAACTGCAGCTGCTTTGAGAATTACATGTGATCATGAGAGACTAAAAATTGTAACCACCATCGTGTAGTTACTAACTGCTAATTTTGCTTCTGTAAACTGCTTTGCTGTTAGGAATGTAGGAAACTTTATGATGTTAAGACCCTATGCTGTATTGTGACCCTTAGCTCACCCCACTGCCAGGGAACAAACTCCCTAAACCTATTTACAATGAGATGTCAAAATGTCTGAACAAAGACCAGAACAGCCTCCCCTAAGGTCGGGAGGTCAGGGCATTCCTGGCACAGACTATTCCACCAGGCGAGTGAGCATGTCAACCATAACCCCCTATGAGTAATGAGTAACCCCTTACCGCTTTTATGTTCCTTAAATATAATCAGCCAATCATGTATGCCCAAGTTAGCTTGACTTAAATGTTAACCAATCCTGTAACATTTCTTTAAAGTTGTTTTGTTTAATGCTATAAAATCTGAGCTGAATCTATGCTCGGGGCTTCTTAGCATCATGGGTTACCAGGTGCATGGAGGACCGAGCTCGAGCTTGTAATAAAGACGCCTTCTGCATTTGCATTGGTGTGGGTCTCTGGTGGTCTTTGTGGGGGTCCGGAAACTAAGCATAACATTTTGGTTCCCTGACCAGGAAACCCCCAAGCCCACCCAAATGCCCTAACCACGGAGTTCTGAAAAATCCGATTGGTTAGTTTGATTTGCCATTATTTTGAATTTTGCATTTGAAACCTCATTTGAGTTTGGATTTTGTATTTGAAACTTCATTTGAGTTTGGATTTTGTATTTGAAACTTCATATGAGTTTGAATTTTGAATTTGTTTGAATTTGGGACCGCGGATTTGTATTTGGTCAGCATAGGGTCCTGGTGGACGCACTAAAGGGCCACCGACAGGGGTCTGTGGGAGACGCCCCCAACCTCCATTTCAGTGAATTGAGTGGGTTGCCTCTCAATTTTTTCTTGGCAACCCACACCGCGCAACTGTTGTCTTTGTGTTAATTGTATAATCTGTTTTGGTACCTTGTTCAATGTTTTGTTGTTTGTTGGCGCCATTAGCTGTAGCTTTCTTTTTATGTTAAGTGTTTTATGGTTGTGTATTAGTGTGTCTAACCTCCTCCACACTGGTGGGAGAAATTCCTCCTAGGCATCAGGCCTGAACTGAAAACGTGGCAAACAGAAGACTTCCAGGAGTGACTCCAACTTCTCTTTCTCTTTAGGTCCCTAGCGGAATTCTCCTCCCTTCCTTTTCTTTTCTTTTTTTTGTGTGTGGGGGGGGGAGATACTTTTTTTTTATTAGTTTCATACTGTTAGAATATTATACATAAAGCTGTGTATTTAAAATGCCTCAATAGGTTGTTAATCCTATTGGCTAATGCAGTGGTGCCAAAAGAGTGTTGGTAACTTGCTAGTGACAGAATTTGCATTTAAACTTCCACTGCATTTTCAGTGACTGTATCTTTTGGAGTTGACTGTGTTTGATGTGGTTATCTTTTGTTTTCAAATTTTTATTATCAAACTGATGTACAGAGAGGTTACAGTTTCATACATTAGGCATTGGATTCATTACTTGTACTGGTTGTTACCTCGTCCCTCATACCCCCTCCCTCCCTTTGTTTCCCCCCATGAGGTGTTCAGTTCACTTACACCAAACAGTTTGCAAGAATTGCTTTTGTAGTTGTTTTTCTTTTTTGACCCTGAGTCTCTCAATTTTGGTATTCCCTTTCAATTTCCTAGTTCTAATACCAATATAGACAGTTTCAAATATACTCAGATAATTTTACAGAGAAAGTGTAGGTACAACCACAGGAAGGTGATACAAGAACATGATCAATAGTAGAAGTTACAGATACACATGGTACGTTGAAAGTAATTACAACTGTGATATAACAATCGTTTCCATAACATGGAATTCATTCACTTAGCATCATCTTAAGTGTTCATAAGGGTATAGCTAATGGGCTCTTGTGATCCTCTGCTGTAACTTGCCTAAACCTGTACTAATTACTCCCAATAAGGGACACCATAGAGTCCATGTTTTTTTGGGTCTGTCTGGATCACTTCACTTAGTATAATTTTTTCCAAATTCTTACATTTCCTTACAAATGGGGCAATGTCATTCCTTCTGATAGAGGCATAAAATTCCATTGTGTATGTGTACCACATTTTCCTGATCCATTCGTCTACTGAGGGGCATCTGGTTTGGTTCCAGATTCTAGCTATGACAAATTGTGCTGCGATGAACATTGTTGTGCTGGTGGCTTTAGTGTGATTTTGTTTGTGGTCTTTTGGATAGATACCCAAAAGTGGGGCTGCTGGGTGATAGTGGAGTTCTATATTTAGCCTTCTGAGAAATGTCCATATTGCTTGCCAGAGTGGCTGAACCAGTTTACATTCCCACCAACAATGAAGTAGGGTTCCCTTTTGGCCACATCCCCTCCAACAATTGTTATTGTTAGTTTTCTTGATATATGACATTCTTACCGGGGTAAGATGCAATCTAAATGTTGTTTTGATTTGCATTTCTTTTATGGCCAGTGATGTAGAGCACTTTTTCATATGTCTTGGTCATTCTCATTTCCTCATCAGAGAAGTCGCTTTGTAAGTCTTTAGCCCACTTGATGAGGGGGCTATTGGTTCTTTGCAGATTGGTTTTGAAGAAAGGTAATTTTTTTAGCTCTGCATATATTTTAGATATGAGGCCTTTGTCCGTTGAATGGCGGGTAAAGATCTTCTCCCAGTCTGTGGGCTTTCTGTTTATCTTGTGAGCTATGTCCTTTGCCGTGTAGAAGCTCTGCAGTTTGATGCAGTCCCATTTGTCCAACCTTTCTTTGATTTGTATCCTTTCTGGGTCTTTGTTAAGGAAGTTCTGTCCTGCGCCAAGGAGCCCAAGTGTTTCTCCTACTCCTTCCTTTAGTGTTTTCAGGGTGTCTGTTTTGATTTCGAGGTCTTTAATCCACTTGGAATTGATTTTGGTGCAGGGTGATATATAAGGATCTAGTTTTAGTTTGTTGCATGGGTTGACCCAGCTTTGCCAGCACCATTTGTTAAAGAGGCTATCTTTCTTCCAAACTATTGTTTTAGCTCCTTTATCAAAGATTAAGTAGGCAGAGTTCTGTGGGTTCATTTCTGGGTCTCCAATTCTGTTCCATTGGTCTTCAGGTCTATTCTGGTGCCAATACCAGGCTGTTTTTTTTACTATAGCTTTATAATACAGCTTGAAGTTGGGTATTGTAATTCCTCCAGTACTGTTCTTTCTGCTTAGGATTGTTTTTGCTATTCTAGGTCTTTTATTGTTCCATATGAATTTCTGGATTGCTTCCTCTATATCATTAAAAATGGTGTTGGGATATTAATGGGTATTGCATTGAATTATTGATAGTCTTTGGCAATATTGCCATTTTGATTATATTAATCCTCCCAATCCCAATCCAGGAGCATGGGAGGTTTTTCCATTTCCTTAGTTCTGACTTAATTTCATTTTTCAAGCTTTTGAAGTTCTCATCAAAAAGGTCTTTCACTTCTTTGGTTAAGGTTATTCCTAGGTTTTTTATGTTTTGGGGGGCTTTTGCAAAAGGAGTTGCTTTCCTGATTTCAGCCTCAGTCTTCGGGTCATTAACGTAGAGAAAGACCGTTGAATTTTTAGGGTTTATTTTATATCCTGCAACTTTGCCAAAGTTTAGAATCAGCTCTAGTAGATTGGGGGTAAAGTATATGGGATTCTTTAGGTATAGGATCATGTCATCTGTGAAGAGAGAAAGTTTAACTTCATCTTTTCCTGTTTGGATCCCCTTTATATTTTCTTCTTGCCTAATTGCTCTGGCTAGGAATTGCAGTACTATGTTGAAGAACAGGGGAGAGAGTGGACATCCCTGCCTTGTTCCTGATTTTAAAGGGAATGGCTTTAGTTTTTCACTATTTAGAGTTATACTTGCTGTTGGTTTGTCATAAACTGCCTTGATTATATTCAGGAATGTTCCCTGGAATCCCAGTTTTTCCAGGGCTTTTAGCATAAATGGGTGCTGGATTTTGTCGAATGCTTTTTTCGCATCCAGAGATAAATCATGTGGTTCTTTAGCTTGCTCTGGTTGATGTGGTGGATTACATTAATTGACTTGCGTATATTAAACCAACTTTGCATCCCTGGGATGAAACCAGTTTGATTGTGGTGTATGATTTTTTTGATGACCTGTTGAAATTGATTGGCCAGAATTTTATTGACAATTTTTGCGTCTATGTTCATCAGGGAAATCAGTCTATAGTCTTCTTTCTGTGATGAGTCCCTGCCTGGTTTTGGGATGAGGGTTATGCTGGCTTCATAGAATGTGTCTGGTAGTGAATGTTCTCTTTCAATTTCATTGAAGATTTTGAGAAATATTGGTGTGAGTTCTGTTTTGAAGGTCTTGTAGAATTCTGCAGTGAGTCCGTCTGGACCTGGGCTTTTCTTGGATGGGAGATCATTTATTGCTGTTTTTATTTGAATTCTGGGTATGGGTCTGTTTAAAAGGTTTAAAACTTCATGGTTGAGTTCGGGGATATGGATTTCTTCTAGGAAATCATCCATTTCTTCCAAGTTCTTGAATTTGTTGGCATAAAGGTTTGCAAAATAGTCCCTTATTATTTTCTGAAATTCGGTTATTTCTGTGGTGATGTTACCTGTTTCATCTCTTATCTTGTTTATTTGAGTGTGCTGCCTTTGTTTTTTTGGTCAGGTTTGCCAGGGGTCTGTCTATCTTGTTGATTTTTTCAAAGAACCAACTCTTTGTTTTGTTGATTCTTTCGATAGGTTTTTTCATCTCTAATTGATTTAATTCTGATTTGATTTTAATTATTTGCTTCCATCTATTGACTTGGGGTTTGGCTTATTGTTCTCTTTCAAGGAGATTAAGGTGCTTACTTAAATTATTGAGTTGCAGTTTCTCCAGTTTGTTGGTGTATGCACTCAGAGTTATAAGTTTTCCTTTGAGTACTGCCTTTGCTGTGTCCCAAAGGAGCTGGTACTTTGTGTCTTCATCTTGGTTGAATTCCATAAATATTTGAATTTCCGTTTTAATTTCTTCAATGACCCACTGATGGTTCAGCAGTGTGTTGTTTAGTCTCCATGAATGGTGGAATTTTCTGTGGTGTCTGTTTGAGTTGAGCTCTAATTTTATTCCATTGTGGTCTGAGAGAATGCAAGGAATGGTTTTGATACTTCTGAATTTGTACAGATTTTCTTTGTGTCCTAAGATGTGATCTATTTTGGAGAATGTTTCATGTGCTGCGGAGAAGAATGTGTATTCTGTTGTTGCTGGGTGGAATATTCTGTAGATGTCGATTAAGTCTAGTTCGTCTATGCAATTATTTAGTTCTTTTGTTTCTTTGTTCAGTTTTTGGTGTGTTGATCTGTCCAGAGGTGATAGTGGAGTGTTAACGTCCCCAACTATCAATGTGTTTGGGTCTATGAGTATTTTTAGAGTCAGTAGTGTTTGTTTGATGAAGTTGGGTGCTCCTGCATTTGGGGTGTAGATATTTAGAATGGTTATATCTTCCTGTTGGAGAGATCCCTTAACTAGTATGTATTAACCTTCTTTGTCTCTTCTTACCTTTTTTAATTTGAAGTCAATTTTGTCTGATAATAGGATTGCAACTCCAGCTGGGGCCATTTGCTTGATAGATTTGATTCCAGCCTTTCACTTTTAGAAGATGTTTACTTTTGCTGGATAGATGTGTCTCTTGGAGGCAGCAGAAAGATGGATCTTGATTTTTGATCCAACTAATGAGCCTATGTTGTTTGATTGGAGAATTAAGTCCGTTAATATTGACAGTTAGTATTGAGAGGTGATCGTTTCTTCCTTTCATTTTCACTATCTTGTTAAAAGCTGTTTCTTCCAATTTCTTGATCTGATGTTTACTATTTAGGGTTCATTTCTCTGTATTGGGCTCTTGATTATTTTCCCTGTATAGTACATCTTTAAGGATTTTTTGCAAAGCTGGTTTGTTGGAGATATATTGTTTCAGTTTTTCCTTACTATGGAAGACTTTTATTTGACCTTCGGCTATGAATGAGAGTTTGGCTGGGTACAGAATTCTTGGTTGGTAGTTATTTTTATTTAGTGTTTGGTATACCTCATTCCTGGCTCTCCTTGCTTTCATGGTCTCTGCTGAGAAGTCTGGGGTAATTCTGATTGCTTTTCCTTTATATGTGATTGTTTTCTTCTCCCTAACTGCTTTGAGTATTTTTTCCTTGTACTCTACTGAACCTGTTTTGATCACTATGTGTCGGTGGGATGTCCTATTCTGGTCTGGTTGGTTTGGGGTTCTAAATGCTTCTTGTATCTGTATAGGCCGTTCCTTCTGGATATTTGGGAAGTTCTCAGCTAATATTCTGTTAAATAGTTTGCCTATCCCATTAACTTCTTTCTCCAAGTTTTCCTCAATACCTAATATTCTTACATTGGGCTTCCTGATTGTGTCTTGAATCTCCTGTTGTGAACTGTTTTGTTGATTGGACTGGACTTGTATTGATTTTTTATCTTTCTCCATAGATTCTAAGGAATCTTCAGCTCCTGAGATTCGATCCTCTGCTTCAGTTAGTCGGGACTGTAGGCTAGCTACTTGATTTTGAATCTCTTTTCTTTCTGATTGGTCTTTCCTGATAATTCCCATGTCATTTCTTAGGTCCTGTATGGACTTCTTTACTTCATTGACTTCATTAATTTGATTTTGAGTGTTGTCTCTCAAATCTTTAAGCTGGGTAGCTATCTTTTCATTTGATTCTTGAAGTTCATTTATCTTTCTATTTGTGGATGCCATGAAATTCTCCATTAATTTTTGTTTTGCCTCCTCACGGTCTAGAATAATTGACTGAAGAGATTCATACTTTTCATTTATCATGTTTATCAGTAGACTTTGTAGAGCATTTTGGGGGTTCTCTTCTATGTCTTTGATTGCCTGCTCTGCTTCCTGTTTGTTTTGAGTGGGGGATAAGACTTCATTGTTTGCCATCTTTCTTGTGTTCCTCCTGCCCATTTAGGTTGGGGATGCCAGTATACCAGCACCTGTGAGCACTGTTTAAGACCCAAAGCGGCCCTTACCAAGCACTGTTGTGTAAATCTTAGAAGTTCACAATTAAATACACATATCTTTTATACCTTTGTATAAAATTAGATTTGGTGTTCCTAAAGAATAACACTTTAGCCACCCCTCCACTTCCAGCTTTTTGCTGGTTAATCAGAGATAAGAGTCTCCAAGAAAAAATTATACTAAGTGAAGTGAGCCAGACCCAAAGAAACATGGACTCTATGGTCTCCCTTATTGGGAATAATTAGTACAGGTTTAGGCAAGTCATAGCAGAGCATCACAAGGCCCAATAGCTATACCCATATGAACACATAAGATAATGCTAAGTGAAATGAACTCCATGTTATGATAACATTTGTAACTACTTTCAACGTCCTATGTGTATCTGTAGCTTCTATTATTGATGATGTTCTTGTATCACCTTCCTGTGGTTGTACCTACACTATCTCTGTAATCTTATCTGAGTATATTGGAAACCATGTATACTGGTATTGGAAGTAGGAAATTGAAAGGGTATACCAAATTTGAGAGACACAGGGTAAAAAAAGACAAACAACTACTAAAGCAATACTTGCAAAACTGTTTGGTGTAAGTGAACTGAACACCTCCGTGGGGGGGGGGAGGGAAAGGGGGAGGAGGGAGGGGGGTATGAGGGACAAGGTAACAAACTGTACAAGAAATGTATCCAGTGCCTAATGTATGAAACTATAACCTTTCTGTACATCAGTTTGATAATAAAAATTTGAAAAGAAAAAAAAAAAAGAATACAATTTCAATATAACAACCAATCCTGAGCCCTGTATTCAGTAGTTACTTATTTACTGTTACAACTCTATGAGCAATTCTTGTTCTTCTATTAAGTTCCTTTTGGACTGGCTTTCTCTATGAACCCCTTTGTTTTACTCAAATTAAGCTGGGAATCCCTCTATCCAATAACCAGTGGTCAATGGGATCTGGAGGACCTAGTAGTAAGTCAGGAGGATAAGTTAGAGGTAATAAAGAAACTAGAGTAAAATGTATGGGGGGTGATGATTTTGGTTTAGTTTCAGTGACGTGGAAATGTGGAGGAGAGTAGAATTGGTAGAAACAACAAGGTTAAAATGATAGACAGTGGAGAGTTAGCCGTAAAGAGTGGAGATGTTATTCATAGGAAAGTAATTTTTAAAGAAAGAGAATACATAGAGAGAACTAAAGAGAGAATACTGGAACACAGATGCACATAACCGAGAAGAGTTATTTAAAAAAGAGTAATAAAAAGGAAATACAAAAAAAGAACAGAGAAAGAAAAAAGAAAAAAATGGTCAACTACAACAACGACCACAAAAACGAAACAAAACAAAACAAAAAAAGGTGATAGAACCAACAGGTGAAAATGGGAAACAAAAACAAACCAATTATGTTTCAGAAATGAAAATATGAGGGAAAAAATAAAAATAAAAATGAAAGCTTGGAAAACTTTAGAGACAAAACAAAACAAAACAAAAAAGTCTTTCTTGTTTGGATGGGCTTTCTACAGTCTCTGGTTTTCTTGTGATGATCTGCAGTCTATTCTGCCATTTGGCTGGTTTGACGTGCCTTCAATTTGCAGGGGTGGGCCTGTTCTTACTCTCCTTCCCTTTGGAGCTTCCCACAGCTTGCAGATAGGCCTTGGGCATCCTCTGTAGGTGGGGAAGCTACCGGAGCTGTGGCACCTCCAGTCTGCTGTGGGGCTGCTGTCTTTAATGCCTGGCTTTGTTGAATAGGCTGCGGACTCAGTAGGGCATGACCATTCTGGCCTGTTTTACCAGTCTGAGTCACTTGCCTTGGGGCGGTTCTACCCTCCTGGGCGGCGGCCTTCTGGGCAGAGCTGGGTATGGAATTCAGCTCTGTTTCGGGCTGGGAAATGGGCTTCTAAATGGAACCATTTATCTATCTTGGGAGGTTTGTTCTCCCATTTGGCAGTTCCATGTCACCAATAGCTGTTCGCTGCTTTCGCTTTTTAATTTAGGAATTCCGGCGGGCAGGGCGGGCACCTCTAGCGGGGCCAAGGTCCAGGACCCACCTCCTACCTGGGCAGGGGTGTTCTCTTGGGTGGAGCTGGCTTTCGCTAATTGGTCCCTCTTGCCCTTCTCAAAGATGGCCGCTTTGTCCTCACTTTCCCCAGGCGGGCTTTAGCTCGCGTCTGGTCTGATCCTTTGCCAGTGTCAAAGATGGCGCTTTGCTCTGGCGGTTGGGGAAGGAGCTGCTTGTGGGCGTGAGTGAGAATGTCTTTCGTGGGAGTACTCACGCTGTCTCTGCAATTTCAGCCCATCTGTGCTCAGCCTGCGATCTGTATGTTCGCTGCCTTCTGGAGAATTTGTCCCTGGTCTCCGTTGAGCTACGCAGGGTGCACGGCGTGGTGCTGGCGCCTGCACTGGTGCGGGGTTGGGACTCTACCCAGAGCTCAAATCTGTGTTTTCAGACCAGCTATGTTGATTTTTCCTTCCTGGCCTGAATCCCTGTACTGTTAGAACTTATTTGAGCTCTCTAGCGGTAAAAGTTTCTCTGGGGTGGGAAAACTGTGCTGTTGGAGGGAGCTCAGCTAAGGCACTGTTGCTCCTCCAGCATCTTCCTCCAATTCCTCCTCCCTTCCTTTTCTTAGCAGCTTTGCTTCTCCAGATTTGTCAAACTGCTTTCACTCTTGCCACCTTTGTATGTTCCTTTGGTTTATGTCAAATGTTCTGAGTTGTCTAAATGATGTGGTTAATTGGACTTTGATGTAAAAGAAAAAGTAAAATTGAAAGCAGAAGAGGCCAGGACAAGATTGAGTACTGAGGAGACTAGGTTCAGTGTTGAATTAGGAAAGAAAGTAAAAGTAAATGCAATCAGATACTAGACAAGATTGTGTTGCAGAAAAGGAAAAATTGCCCACATTGTTACAGTACTAGTCTGGACTGTTCTCTGTTTTCTATATTTCCTGACTGTGATGGACAAAATGGGACAGACTCCTTCTACTCCCCTGGATTTATGTTTAGCTCATTAGAAAGATGTACAGGCGACAGCTCACAACCAGAGTGTGAGTGTCTGCAAAAAGAACGCTGGGGGAACCCCCACCCAGCCTTCTTCAGCAGAAAACTATTTGGTGTGCTAAAATGTTTTGCTAAAACTATCAAGTCCTGGAAAATTAGGCTGGAGAATGCTAAAATCATTTGTTAAAAGTTTTGTTTTAGGGCTGGGAATATGGCCTAGTGGCAAGAGTGCTTGCCTCCTACACATGAAGCTCTCGGTTCAATTCCCCAGCACCACATATATGGAAAACGGCCAGAAGGGGTGCTGTGGCTCAAGTGGCGGAGTGCTAGCCTTGAGCAGGAAGAAGCCAGGGAAGGTGCTCAGGCCCTGAGTCCAAGGCCTGGCCAAAAAAAAAAAAAAAGTTTTGTTTTAAAATTTGTGTGTTGCAGGAGTAAGATTGGCAAAAATACCTCTTGCCACTGGAAAATGTACAGCCAGTATTTATCTTGCGCACTTTTAAGTTTCTAAACAAATATTTGTGTATGAGTATGTATGTATGTGTGTGCGCATGCATGTGTATGAATGTGTTTACTGAGACTGAATGATGCAAAAATGGGTGAGTTTAAGCTTAACCTTCAGGAAGCCATCAAGTTCAGGCATTACCAAATGTTTTAAAAAATTAGTGCATTGTTTTTTGTTTTTATTTTTTTAAAAAAAGGAACTAGAGTTTTTAAAAAAAGAGGATTTCTAGGGGTTCTTTAATTTGCAGTCAAAGAAGTGGATATCTTAAGGAATTAAGATGTTTGCACTGTCATCAATTTACCCGATTTAGCAAAGGGCATTGGAAACTTGAAATTTATTTTCCTTCACTTTTAAATATCAGAAATTTGGATGTAAAGGTTTGTCACTGTTAAAAACAAACAAACAAACAAAAAAAAAAACTGCCTGTGTAGCCACTCCACGTGGTGGGACAGCCATGGGGTGGCCATTTTGTCTCTTTGTTTTCAGGTGAACATTGAAAACCTTGTGGTAAAAATGAATGATGTGACTGGAATTTCTAAAACTGCCCCTTGAGAGGTACTAAGAATTGAAAAAGTTTTTTAAATGGTTAAAAATTTTATTTGTCTAATATGATTCGATTCCTGTGCTATTTTTGCAATTTGGATGTATTGAAAAAGCAAAGGTGCTGAGACTGGATTTCTTGTGTTTGTAATTCTGGTGAACACTGTTAAAAGTACTTTTGTTACAATTGTTTTGGGTATCAGTTTAATGATTCAGGTACAGAATTTTATGTGTATACTGTGATGTAATAGTAAGACTCCTAACTATCTTAAGTTACATATAATCAGGCAAATATTTTAAAGGATATATATTAAACTAATGGAGATAGAAGTAAACTCTCTGTATGTAGGAAGAAATGGCAAAATGGGCTAACATTTCCCACTAATCTATTGGAAAGATGAATGGATAAGTATTTCTAATTTTGTAATTGTAATTCTTGCATTAAGAAAAATTGTCTTTTGAGTTTAGAGGTCTTCATGCAGTAGCTGGGACTGAAGGAAAAAAAAATGGCTCTTTTAAAACAGGCAGCCAGGAGGCTAGATGCCTCCTGGGTTTCAGAGTTTCTCAGATGCAAATAAGGCTGAGGCAAAGGTGTAAAAGTCTCTACTTTTAAAGGCCTTAAAATGCATTTCTAGATAAAGAATTTGGAAGTAAAAAGGAGCAGCCAGAGTGCTAAAGAGTAAGTGTTAAAGACTTTAAATTAAAAAAATGGATTTGTAGATATGAGATTTGGAAATAAAACTTCTCCTAAATGTTTGTTTAAAGTTGGATAAAGGAAAATTATGGCTACCAAGTGATTGTTTAATTGCTACTCCAGTTTGCGTTGCAGGTTTTCTATAAAAATTGCAGACTTGTTCACAGAGAAGGACAGACGACAAGTTTGTCAGATATAACTTTGGCCCTTAATAAGCTCCAGGTAAGATCTTGCTTAAAAACTATTTCTGTGTGGACCACCTTGTTGCTTTAATTGGAGGATAAAGTGGCCTTACAGACTCATGATCTGTGGCACAAAGCTAGCCTGGGCAGAGAAAGGTCCCTGTGAGAATCTTGTCTCTAATCAGCCAACAGAGTGCTGGGAACAGAATTGTGAGTCATGTTAGAGCTCAAAAGTGGCAGAGTGTTAGCCTTGAGCTGGAGAGCTGAGGGACAGCACCCAGGCCCCGAGCCCAAGCCCAGTGATGGACCAAGCAAAATGCCAAAGGTGCATTTTCCTCAGAATGGAAAAGTCACTCCTGGGACAAAAAGGATGGAGCATCCAGATGCAGTAAGCCACAGCTTAAATGGCGGGTGTCAGATCCTAGAGTCATGTGTGCTTGGCCCTTCGAAAGTTAATCAGAGGTCCTAGAAGAATAGTTTGTCAGCATGCCTTTCTAATGCCCAGGTCTATTACTGGGCAGGAACTTGCCAGCCATCTGTAATAGTGAGTAGTAGTGATAAGATTGTCTCATGGGGGGATAGTTTAAAATCCCAAACCCCTGCATCTACTCAAAGTTCTAATTGGCAACGAGAATCCTGAGCTAGCATATTTGTTCAGGAAAGAAAGCATGTGGACCTAAAATTGTCTTTATTGAGACCTAGGCCTACAAAGGTAATTTAGGCATTGTTAGGTTTCCTCAGCCAGTCGAAAAAAAAATTGCTTATACAAATTAAAATGATAAGAGCTACAGTGCTATAGCCCAAAAGAGGGTTTGTATAATTGTTAAAAGTTAAATGATTAATAATTTCCAGTATGGAGTAAAGCTCCTAAAGGACTTCTGATCCTGCTGCCCCTTGGCAACGTAGTTTAAGGTAATAGGATCCTAACTAGGTAAGCAACACCCATGAGTCAGCTTAAAGAAATTACAGAGGATGGATGATCTTTGCCCATCAGCTCCGCTTTGAGATCAAGGGATCAAAGTGAGTAGGTAAATGGTAAACAGTGTAAAAACTGCACTTGTGAGAGATGATTGCAGGCCAAATCATTTATGTTGACCTATATTAAAAAGGTAATAATGATAATTTAAATGGCTTAGTTACTGAAAGCAGTAAGTGGTGCAGTAAAATAATTTAAGTTATCCAAGGAATGTTATCTTCCTTGAAAGAGTAATCTAAGCACCACTCTAAAATAGTAACTCATAATAGTTGGCTCTGGTCTGGTTTCTTAGGAGCAGCAGTCCCATCGGACTGACCCTTGCCCCACCTTTGTTTTCCCCAACACAGTAAATTAGATGAAACGGATTCCACAAACCAGAGGAAAAAGAAAATGTAGACAGTTTAAAACTGTAGCAGCAAAGAAGCCCCAGGAAATGTAAAGAGGAAAGTTAGTATAGAAAGCCTTGGAAAAAGGGATAGAGGAAACAAGATGATTTTCTTTCGATAAGAAAGGGATTTGAAAAGTAAGGATTGTCAATTGTCACAGAATGTTCAAGTAAGTCGCTGATGGTCTGAGTAAGTAGAAGAGGGCATGAATAGGGATAAGAAAAGACTTTAGAAAGAAAATTGGGGAAAGACAAGTGAGTCCCTTTAGATTAAAAAAGAAAAAAGAAAGACAATCCCTAGGAAGTTTGACTGTGTAGCAAATGATATCAGTATGTCTTAAAATTAGAGCATATGAGTAAAGTTGGTATGTAATCAAATTGGCTATAATATAAATAGGGTCAGAATTGGGGCTTCGGTGTAAAACTATGTTTATCTTTACCTGCATCTGCAGGAGTAAGGTACTTGTGTGATGTCATCTAAATGTAAACCTGAAAAATCTCATGTGAATATTTGTAACTGCTTGATTCCCTCGCTGAGATGGTCTTGCAAAGTAGGTAAAGCCTGGATTTGCTCATCATGTGTAGCCTTAGGAAAAGGGTGCACAGCTCCCCTTATAGGATGGGACTAACCCCCTTTGAAATCAAGTTTGGGATCCCCTCCCATAATTCCGAACTTGCAACTTGCAGTCGCATTTGTTATGAGCTTTTATACCCCCTCAGAGCCCTATAGCAGGTCCACCAAGAGATCTGGCCCATGCTAAAGGCCCTTTATGAGACTGGACCTCCTCCTGAGCCACACCCGCTACCAACTGATTAAGGTGCCACCGACAAGGGAACCTGGAACCACGTTGGAAGGGACCTTACATCCTGCTGTTGACAACTCCCACCACACTCACGGTGGATGGAGTTGTGACCTGGATTCTCTTCACCTACACCATTGAAATGACTGGAGCCAGTGGACCCATTCGCAGTAAGAGAGAACATTCTACTCCGGTGGCAGATTAGCCACAACAGAGGCCGTGTACCAAAAGATGGATTTGGCTAACTTTACCTTGCTAGGCCTGCTATGTATAGTTGATGCTTCGGTAGCTAGGGAGAGAACCTAGACACCTATAAACCCTACCTATGGGTGGTCTGGCGGCTTGGGGATGATAGTGGGCACCAGAATTTATATATCTTCCCCGGCCTCCAACCTGCATTACTGTAACTCCCCTGGCCACTATTATTGCTTTTGTTTAATGCTATAAAACCAGAGCTGAATCTATGCTCAGGGCCTCTTACCATCATGGGCTACTAGGTGTGTGGAGGACCGAACTCAAGCTTGTAATAAAGACTCCTTCTGCATTTGCATTGGTGTGGGTCTCTGGTGGTCTTTGTGGGGGTCTGGAAACTAAGCATAACAATCATGCCTACCTAATGGGTCCAATGCCCTCCAGTGTTCATTTCACCTTGCTTTCTCTTCTGGAGTTAAGTGTGGGAGTCCAATCATCTTGACTTATACCTCCAATTGATGGCAGCAGATACCCACCTGCTCTGCTATGAGAAACCTTGCCATTCCTGACACCTTCTACAAGGGGAAGGGAGTCCATGCCTTTTCCTGTGTCCATTCTCTTTCCCACTTGAGACTGTCTACTAGATTAAGTGAAACTGAGGCTCCCTTAACTGTATACCTTCCTACCTAACACACTGTAGACATCTATGTACAATGTGGGACAGTGGCTGAGTGAAACAATGTCTAGAGATAAGTGGATGGACAGATGTGTAAATCACACACACACACACCCCTGCCACTACTGCTGCAAACCACATGCCTCTAAAACTTGAATCAGCTTCTAGATGCCAGTCTCCATACTCCATAGGCATCTAGTGTCAAACTCCCCCTTCACTGGCCTCTGACTAGGTCACAGTGTAGTCAACTCAGAACTGGGGTCCTAGGTGCAAAGAGACTACCCTGACCTGACAGTGAGGATGAAGGATGAAGCCACCTCTTCAACTCTGGTACATCTTTGCTACTTCATTGGCTGTCAACCAGCAGCAGAAGGAAGTACTTATTCATTTCACAATACAGAGGGCAGGGTAGATTCTTGGAACTGGTACATTGTTAGCCATCATTTTATGCCAGCTGGTCCTTCTCATAGTCTCTCATCCCCAATAGAGTCTGAGCCTGGCTTCTTCACGGCTGGTCTCAGGTCCTCCCCTGTGGTACTCAGCCCTTACTAGACTGGGCCAGGATAAATTGCTAGCATCTGGACGATGCATTTATATGCTAATTTTCTAAAGGGAGCTGGTTTTCTGCAGTTTTCTTCAATATGAGTATTTCTATTCTGATAAAGTGCTTTCCCTGAAGGCTTTACCATACTTTCTTGCCAGTGCACATCTCAGAGACTCACAGTGACAGAACTACACTCACAGAGAGGGCATTGTCACAGTCCTGGGGCAGCAGCCAAAATGAATTGCTTCCTTTCTTATCATGTGTTAATATGAGGACTATTCTTAGGACTGGAATTTTTACAGTTCTTTGGTTTACTAGACAGTGATAGGACCCCACTGCTAGGAGTTAGTAGAAAACCAGGCAGTGAGAAAATTGTAGCCTATAGAACTTGCAGATGGCAGGATATGCTGAGAAGCCAAACCTGCCTGACAATGAAATGAAAGCAGGGGGCTTCACAGAATGAACATGCAGGAAGGACAAAAGAATGAGAAAATAAGCTGGGGATATGGCCTAGTGGCAAGGGTGCTTGCCTCGTATACATGAGGCCCTGGGTTCAATTCCCCAGCACCACATATACAGAAAATGGCCAGAAGTGGCACTGTGGCTCAAGTGGCAGAGTGCTAGCCTTGAGCAAAAAGAAGCCAGGGACAGTGCTCAGGCCCTGAGTCCAAACCCCAGGACTGGCAAAAAAAAAAAAAAAAAAAAAAAAAAAGAATGAGAAAATAAGGAGTGGGCACTAAATCATGTTCTTACAGGAAATGGAAAGAAGACTTGCCACTCAGAAAGCCATCTTTAAGGGCTCCAATTCCCCCCATTTAACCCAAGGCCAAGCTCTGTAACAAGATGGCACAGAGTGGGGCTGAAACACTTATCTTCCAATGGCTTGTCTGTGGCACATACTCTGCTCTGCCTGCCCCATTTCTTTTCTTTTTCTTTCTTTTTTTTTTTTTTTTTGGCCAGTCCTGGGCCTTGGACTCAGGGCCTGAGCACTGTCCCCAGCTTCTTTTTGCTCAAGGCTAGCACTCTGCCACTTGAGCCACAGCACCACTTTGGCCATTTTCTGTATATGTGGTGCTGGGGAATTGAACCCAGGGCCTCATGTATACGAGGCAAGCACTCTTGCCACTAGGCCATATCCGCAGCCCCTCATTCTGATAAACTTTTCTATCACCTTTACTTATGTTTGAGTCTTGCCTGAATTCTTTTGTGAGACAAAAGTACCTTTAGCTTCCCTAAACTTTCTGGTAACATATTTAGTGCATTGCAGGAAACTAGGGTTAAGAATGTCTTTTTCTGATTTGGATTCATTCAAGGGTAACATCACTTGGTACATAGCTGTAATATGGAGGTAGGTCTAGCCAGTGACATTATTGGCCACATGGTAAGTTGTACTATCTGGCATCTTGTCTTCATGGGTGTGCCTGAATTCCTAGAGGAAAGGAAGTCCCCATCACCCAGGTGATGGGTGTTCCTGAATCCCTAGACACAGGAGTGGGCACTTGGCCTATAGGTTACTGAGCCTGTCAGTCAACTGCCTGGGTATGGGAGCTTCCTGTGACCTAGCCCCCTGACCTGACCCTATTTAGGGTCAGACCAGTTCAGGCACCATTACACCATGTCATATGTCTCCGTGTCCACATCCCGTGTCCTGTCTCCTGGCTCATCTCTCATCCTCATGGTGTCCCAAGTCAGCTCTCCATTGGAGCTGAATTGATTTTGGTATGATTTTTGTTCTTTTTTCCCTCTCTGGCCTGTTTTCTGATAGTGTTAAGTGTATTTGTGGGCTGCAGGCCTTTGAAGCAACTGGCTGCCTGCAAACTGCTAATGCAATCCTTCAAAATGTGGCTTCTTGGATAATTTATACATATATAACATAACCATGATGAGTTACATCTACTGCCATCAAGAAAAGAAGAAGGAACCCAAGTATAGGTTAGAAGAAGAAGGGTTTAAAGGGACAAACAGGCCATCCACTCCCAGAAATGTCATGTGTCAAGGCAAAAATAAGAGCCCAGAAGCACATAACTACAATGCTGACAGCTGCATGGCACAAACAGAGGAGGGAAAAATGGAGTTAATGCAGATGAAGCCCTGGCGTTGAGGTCTGTGGTGGATCACTGATAGAGGCAAACACAGAATAGAGACTCCGAGGCCCCAGAACAGTTGTGATGCCTCTGCAAGTCCTGGAAAGTGCAGGATGCACATTTAAACTTCAGTGGACTAACAGAATGTGTGACAGCAGCACAGAGAGCTTTGGGCAAGGGCTGGCATGAGCAGGACAACTGGAGGAAACATTTCTTGCCTCATCTCTTATTCTAGGAAGAACTTGAGGTATAAAACTAGGTCTTCAGTGGCAGCACTCTGCCATTGAAATACAGAGAAAATCAGAATGCGGAGCTTAAGGGAAGCCATCTCTGGTTTTCAAATAAGCATCAGTAGAATCAGTCTTGCCCATTTTTTCACTCCTTGATCTCTCCTTACCATTTGTATAGGCATTTAGCTGAGGCTTACATTTCAAATCCAATAAGACAGACTCTGCCCATGAGTTGGAGGGCTTGCCATGTCCATTGAATGTAATCAGCTATATATTTGACCTGGGGTATATCATGCTATTATTTGTTCTGCTCATTTCACTCATTTCTCTGCTGCTACTTTCTATTTCTACTTCTTTTTCTGCTTCTTTTGGATTTAATGTTTTGTATAATTCCAGGTTGTCCTGTTCGTTGCCTCATTAGCTACAACTTCGTGTTGGTTACTTTGATGATTGCTTTGGGGATTATAGTATAAATCATAATTTAGCACAGTCTACCATCAATCGATATTAGAACATTTCCTGTATTGTAATAAATAATGGATTTGTATTTCTCCCATCTGGCCTCACTGCTTTCTTTTTTTCATATTTATTTGTTTGTTTATTGCCAGTCCTGGAGCTTGATATCAGGACCTGGGCACTGTTCCTGAGTCTTCTTTGTGATCAAAGCTAGCACTCTACCACTTGGGCCACAGCACCACCTCCTGCTTGTTTTGGTTTATGTGGTACTGAGGAATGGAACCCACGGCTTCATGCATGCTGTGCAAGCACAGTACCACATTCCCAGCCCTTCTCTACTTTCTTGATAATATATATTACTTTTACACACACACACATACACACATCTAGTGCTCAGGTTTGAGCTCAGAGCCTCAGGTGTGTGAGGTTGGTAATCTACCACCTGAGTCATCCCTTTCCACACACCTGTTTTGTTTTTTGTTACTTTTTGGATAGTCCCACATTTTCTGACCTAAGTAACCCAGAACTGTGACTCCCACCCTGTGCATACTGCATAGCTAACATAACAGGTATCTGCCACCATGTACAAGTTGTTGGTTGAGATAGAACCTCACTAGCACTTTCCCTGGGCCGACCCTGAAGGGAAATCCCCTGGATCTCTACCTCCTAAATAGTTAGGTACATAGTCCTGCGCTGTGATAACTGGCCCCTATAGTTATGCATTTTTAACTATAAAAATACATGGTTATTTATTTACATAGTTATCAATTATCACTTAAGAAGATTGAAATAAGAAAATGAACTTGTACATTTACCAGGGTGTAATCATTTCCTGTACTCTTGCTTTCATTTCTGCTCTAATGACTAATTTGAGCATTTCTTGTGTACAAAGTTGGAGATGGATTCTCTTCAGTTTTATATGTCTGAAGAAAACTGAAGGATATTTTTGCTGGAAATAAAATCTGAAATACAATTCTTCACTGTGTCCTTGGTAGCATTGCTTCCAATGCAAAATCTACTGAAATCATCACATACTTGTGTTTTTATAACAAAACACCAAACACTGGGTAATAATGAAATCTAGAAATATATTTTGCACAATTCTGTAGATGGGGAAACCCAAGATCATTGTATTTTCATTGGTCCTCAGGCAAGGGCTATTCTCACAGGACAGTGATGTGCTTCAAGGCTTCTCCTGGCATAATGGAACATGTTGTTCTCACATGAGGACAAAAGGGCATACGTTAGCTCCCTCAGTCTTTTTATAAGGCAATCATCTTCCCAAAGGCTGTTGCCATCATGGCTTAGATATATATCTCCCAAGACTATGTCTTAATACCACTGCAATGCATTTTGGAAAAGGAACATTGAAAATACACAAATCATATTTTTTCTCCACATATATATTTTCCTTTCTGGTTTCTAACACTTTTTCACATCTGGTTATGATACAAATGACAAGCAATCTTATTCATTCATTTTCCATATTGCTGAAGTTCATTAACCTTCTTGGATATTTTACTTTCATCATATTCAAAAAGTATCCAGCTATCCTGTGTTCAAAGGTGGTTTCTTCCTCACATAGTTCCTCTCCCTCAGAGACTCCAACTGCATGTGTATTAATCAGGCCACTGAAACTGCCCTCATTTGCAGACATCTGTTTCCTGAAGTTTTTCTGTTTCATTTTTCAGAGTTTTTATTAAAATTCTCCAACAGTCTTTGCTTGTGCTACATTTAATGCTGTAAATCTCATCCAATGCAGTTTTTATCTCAAAATTTATTTTACACTCTACACATAGAATTTGAATATACATGAGAAGTGCCTTTTGAAACATATGAAATATAGATATACTTAATCTTCTATAAACTGTTATGTTAATTCTACTATCCATGTCAGTTCTAGTGGGTCAATTTTATTTGCTTAATACATTTTGACCTTTATTATGTTTTTTTATTTCCCTGGATGTTTTCATAGTGTGTACTTTTATTTTGATTGGATGTCAAAATTATGAATTTTACATTTTTGGTGCTGAATACTTTTTTACTTATATAAATATTCAGGACAATTTGTTGATTTGTTGTTGTTCTCTCTGCTTTTCTCTTTCTCTCCGTGTGTGTGTGTGTGTGTGTGTGTGTGTGTGTGTGTGTGTGTGTGTGTGTGTTATTTATATCCTGAAGACAGTGAATGTTTTACAACTTCTAGTTGCAAGACCAGTGACTGATGTCTGGCATGACTATTAAGAATCTAGCTTTCTGAAAATCCTACTCAGTGCCCCAGAAATTATAATGTTTCTAATTTGGCTTGTAGTAACAGGTACAATTCCCTATGTATCTGATTTCCTCACACACATGCATGGCTCATACTCAATCTAATGCCTTTGTAATCAGGGTTCACACTGAGCAAGTCCCTCTTCTTTGGTGTTCTAGATCATAAACTCAAATTTTTCTAGTCTCGTTGACCCCAAATTATGCCTGTTGTGTTCTGGAAGACACTGCTCTGCCTGGCACCTGGAAACTTCCCAGGCAGTACACTAGGGCAATCACAGGTCTCACCTCATTTGCTTTTTACTTGCCAGAATGCTTTGTTACCTATTGCTTGAGGCCTGTGTCTTAGAACACTGCTATGTCATAATGGAAGAAAGAATCTGGGCATAGCATTGGTGGCTCATTCATGTAATCCTAACTAGGAAGAGGCTTAGTAGGAAAGGCTATGGTCTGAGGGTAGCCAGGGCAGAGAAGTTAGAGAGACCCCTTCTTACCTCATTGCAGAGTGTGAATGTGAACACCTGTCATCAAACTATGTTGGAGGATTGTTTCCAGGCCAGTTTGGGCAGAAAAACCTACATGACCCCATTTCAGTGGAGGGAAACTAGATGTAGTGACACATCCTGTTTCCCAGGCAACTACAGGAAGCAGGAAGTAGGCAGCTCACAGCTCAGACAGCCATCTGCAGAAGTGAGCCCTTATCCTAAAAATAACCATCTGGAGGTTTGGCTCAGTAGCAGAGTGTCTGCATGGCATGGGAAGCCCTAAATTCAAATCCCATAGAGCTCCACCGGAACAAAACAAATCTAGGTCCTGTTTCTGTGTGGTTGGAAGCAGACATGTGGATATGCCTACATTCAGCTCAACTCTCCCCAGAGTTGTTTACATTCTATATCCAAATAGCAGCAGACACCAGCATTCCCTCTGCCACTGTGGTGGCAGGTACTGCTGTGTGGCAGGTACTGTGTGTTGTTCTTCTAGCCTCCCAGACAACAGAGAATGCTGTGGTAGCAATGTGTGGAGAGTCTGTGCACTTACCTTGGCAAGTAGTCATGGTATGGTTACCTATTCATGTACTCAACAAATATTTACCAAACCCCAAAGCTTTTCTAACCCCTGTGACTAGAAAGAGAAACACCGATAAAAAGGAATTCCTAATCTTTAGAAGTTCACATATGAGAGGAGCTAGCTGAACAGGAAGTGGCCTGAGTTTCATGGGAGGAGCCCCGGGAAAGCCTCAGGCTTTCTAGGGAGAGACCTAGAGGGCCGCCATCAGGAGATGACAGTTAATCTGACTATGGGAGGAGTTGAAATTAATAGGATCAGAAAACTGATTCAGAGAAGTAGTGAACGTGCAAAGGCACAGAGATTTCTAAAGCCCTGATTTGCATGCAAGACTTTCTCCACCTTCCTCCTTTCCAATCACATTGCATGTTTCCCCAGCCACAACCACCACAGCAGCATGGTCTCCCTTAGTGGGACTAAGTTGTAGAGTGCTCATCTTGGAGCAATTAATTTAAAAATGGAAATCACAGTGGTGTGGATTTTAGCTCATGGGGGTTATTCAGCCACTTGACCTCCTTATGCACCTTTCATTGTAGGATCTTCTTTTTCTGACTCACGGGATAAAAGTATTTTCACAAGTAAGGAACTTAAATTCTCCTTCTTTCTTCTTGATGGGTATGTCCCATTCCTGCCAGGCATGTCACACTTTCCCAGCTAATCAGTGACAGGAACTCACTGCTTCTTAAGCAATGATGAGCAATATGCCTTCTACACTGTGATTCATCTCTCCTACTTCTATCTTTTGGACACACAAGATATACTTTCCTCCCCCCACTCCAAGTTAATATAGGAAGCATCACTGGTTTCCATTCAGCTGCAGTTTAATGACTTAGCTGGTGACTTAGCAGGCACAAGGGCAGGGATCCAGAACCATCCCTGTAGAAAGCATCTGTATGTTGGGAAGACTGGACATTGCTCTCTAGGCCAGGGTTTCAGATCCAAATCTAACCTGGCTGTGTTTCATCCCTTCTCTGGTCTTCCTCTCATTCCAGACATAGCTGCATTTTCTGCCAGCAGTTATTCACCTGTACATCATAACTCCTTGCTTCCTGGTCCAGGATCTTCCAAGCATATGTCACTCAAATGACTGCCAGAATTCCTCTACTGCTGGCCAGTGCATTCCATGGAGTGTGTGCTCATGGAAAACAGGGAGCTTCTCCAAAGAAGAGAAAGTGGTGAGAGAGGTGACAAATATGACAAACCCTAATGGCTCACTGGTTAAATGCATCACTTAAATAATCATATTTTAAAGTTATTGATATAGACTGAATTCATGCTTCCTAAGCATCCATTTGTCAGGACCCTAATTTTTAGCAGGATAGCTTTGTAAGATAGGAAATTTGGAAGGTGGCCATAAGTGAGGATGGAGCCCTTATCATGAGAGTAATGCTCTTATGAGAAAATACTTGGGAGTTCACTTTCTTCTTTTTGTTCTGCCAGTGAGTAGGTGGCTCCATGCAAACCAGGAAGTGCATGTGCCCCGGGCAAATAGCAGATCTGCCAAGACATGGAACTTCAAATCTACAAAACTATAAGAATTTTAACTGTCTTTAGTATTCTGTTATGGCAACTCACAGGGACTAACCCAGTTAAACAGTCAGTCCTCCATATCTATGCATCAAAACACTCCAAAACAAAAAATATTTGGAGGAACTGAGTTTTTAATTAAAATGTATAGTAATTTTGCCATTATTCTCTGAATAATATAAATACCAATTTACATAACATATATAAATATTATGAATAATCTAGAGATGTTATAAAGTATATGGAAGGATTACATAGATTATATGTGAACACTACCTGACTTTATATCAGGAATTTGAGCATCATCAGATACTGTTCCCTTTGGGATGTCTGAATGCACATTTCCATGAATACTGTGTGATGAAGGCTATGATGCAGGGAGGATGGAAGTGGTAGATAGTTCTCTGAGATACAGGAGCCAGAAATGCCCTGGATTAGGTTGAGTTTATGGAATGTAGAGGAAAGATGCTCTCAGGCAGAAAATCATCTAGAAGTAAACACAGGGCTGGGGAAGGGACACTGGGCTGGGGAAGGGACCCTGGGATGTTTTTATTCAATGTTACATCCCCAAGCTTAGTACAGAATAGGCACTCAGTTACAAAGCTGAGTAGATGGCCAGATGGGTGCCCAGGGAAATCGCAGTTTGATGATGGACTCAGTGCTTATCAACATTGAATTGCAACTGAAATTGTTTAGGGAATTGGTTGTTCAGCATCTATTTCCTAGAGGGCAAGGATTATGCACCCTGTGATCATATCTGTTGGCCCAACACTGAATACAATACCTGTGACAGTCTGAAATCAATAAATATGTGCCACATGGATGAATGGGCCAGAGAATAATAGCAAATGCCCATTTAGTGTTCTGTTTGGATGTGCCGAGGCATAAAAGAGTACTGCACAGGAATCAACCTAGCTGACTACTCTGGATACAGAGGCATCATCTCATTTAACTCTCCTAACAGCTGGGTTATAGGGTGTCACCAAGCACATTTTGCAAGAATAGAGATTGATGTTCTCAAAGCCTGAATGGCTCACCTGTGTCCAGCTGATTGCAACAATTGGCGGTATAAATAGAAACCACGATCCAACTACATCTCTCAGGCCCAAGCTGCATGAAGTTTACATGATATTGAATGTGTCTGAAGCCTACACAGTAAGAGAAATAACCAATAAAACATAACTTAAATTCTTTCTCTACTCAAATTTTTCTTCTTATTTAAATTTGAGTGAAGTAACTATACATTCATGTGCAACTGTTAAGAAATAATAGATTCTGTGTATCTCTTATCCATTTTTCAAATGGAACCTTTTACAAAAAAAGAAAACATATTATCATGACTAATATATCAATATTGATTAATATTATTCAGATTTTCCCAGAGGTTTTTTTGAGAAAGGGCCTGCACATTTGTTTTTTTTTTTAATTGTTATTATAAAGATGATGTATAGAATGGTTACAGTTACATAAGATACATAATGAGTACATTTCTTTTTGGAAAATATCACCACTTCCCTTGTTCTCTAAGTTTTTACTGCTTGTCCTCACCCACAAGTTGTATAGTTCATTTTCAACATAGTGTCTAGTGAGTACCACTGCTGCCTTTGTCCCTCTATTTCTGTACATCCCCTTACCTCCCAAAGACAGATAAGTGAACAAACAAGACAAAAAGAAAAACAGCAACCAAAAAAACCCTCCATTTCCTGGAGTTCATTTTGGTGAATATAATTTCATAAGATCAGATGCACACAGGTATTAAGCCTTTATGTTACTCTTCTCTAAGAATAGCCTCCTTTGGTTTCACTGTGTGTGAATGCCTAGAGTCCTGCATAATTTGTTATGTCCCAGTATATATATATATATATATATATATATATATATATATATATATATATATATATATACCATCCAGTGAATTTATAGATTTATAGGCATATTCTAGCTACCACAAATAAAGGAAATCTTGCAACCTAGGTTTCTCTGGGTCTGGCTTAAGATAATTTTTCCCAAGTCATCCCATATCTTGGCTATGGTAAATAATGCTGCAATGATCATGATTGTGCTGGTTCTTTTAGTGTGGCCTTGTTTGTGTTGTGTTGGATAAATGCCCAGGAGTGGAATTGCCATAGGGAATTAAGGCCATAGGGCCATAAGGAAGCTCTATGTTTAGTCTTTTGAGGAGCTTCCCTACTGCTTTTTCAGAATAGTTAAACAAGTTTGCAGTCCCACCAACATTGCAAGAGAGTTCCTTTTTGGGCACATCCATGCCAGTGTTTGTTATTGATAGCTTTCTTGATAATGACCATTCTAACTGAGATGAAGTATAATCATAACATTGTTTTGATTTGCATTTCCTTTATGGTTAGAGTTGTCAAACATTTCTTAACGTGTCTATTGGCCATTCTTATTTCTTCTTCTGAGAAATTTCTAAGATTTTAGCCCATCTATTAACTGGGTTGTTGTTTCTTTGAGGGTTTATTGGGTGTCGGCGGGGGGGGGGTAATATTTTAAGCTCTAAGTATATTTTGGATAGTAAGCCGCTGTTTGATGCATAGCTCATAAAAAATCTTCTCCCATTCTGTGGGCTCACTGAAAATTAAGATAATTACATGTTTTGTACTTAAAAGCTGCTAAAAATCTTTCCCAAGGTGGTTGTTCTCTCTGACAAGTGACAAGTTAGTGGTCCAGTCTCTATGTATCCTCATCAGAAGCTGATGGTTAAATAGTCTTTTAACTGTTCATTTCTTTGGTGACTAATTATGTTGACTATCATTTTCTTGGGCTTATGCCATCTGTGTATCCTGTTTTATAAAATATTTGTGTATTTGTCTTTTTCTAATTGATTCGTTCATGCTTTTATTTCCCAGCTTTGGAACATCTTTCTATGTTCTAAATATGTTCTTTATTGACTGTGTAATTTTCAAGTGCTCTCTGCTTGCCTACAAATAGTATTTCAGTATATTCTCATGAGCTTTAGCTTAGCCAAACTTTCTAATTCTGATGAGATGCAAGTTACCAATTTTTCCTTCCATGGGTTTTGCTTTTGGTGTCAAGTCTACCAACACCACAGTCATATTTACTGTAACATAGTAATAAATTTTAATATTGAGTAGAGAGATTCTTTATGGATCTCTTTGTGGAGAAATTGCCATTCTACTGTGTTAAGTTTCCAAACTATTGATATATCATATTTCTAGGTTCTTGTAGACATTTGATATGACCATCAATAGTTCATAATTCCCAGCACCCAGATTCTTCATGTTTTGCTATGAGTATGCCTAAGAATTTTATTTTCCTTAGATAAATTAGAAAAAATGTTATATATTTGATTTCAGCTTCAACATACTCATTGATAATTATACAAGATGCATTTGGCTGTTGTATGCTGTTCTTATACATAACCAACTATGTTGAAGTTGTTTGTTATAGCCATGCTTTTCTTTTCTTCTTCTTAGATCTTTTGGGATAGTTGCATCTCATACAAATAGGGGAGCTCTCTGTTTTCCTGTCTTTATGTCTTTGTTTCTTTGTTCTCAGCTGCTTATTTTGAGTTTATCGTGTTTATACTTTTCCAGTTCCTGTTAGATTACACACATATATATGCCTCCGTGTGTGTGTGTGTGAGCACGCGCACATGTGCATGGGTGCTTTATATATTATAATATAATATATAAACATATATATTTAAGGGTTCTTTGGGGGAAGTTTAATTGTAATGCATGCTAGCATACTCCTTGGACTTTGCTCAGCTTTTGGAATTTACAGATTAATAGTAAATGTCAGATTCTGGATGATTTCAGCCATTTTTGTACAGCTGCTTTGTAGCCTGCTATCTCTCCTGTTTTCTTCAGGGTAGGGATGATATGAATGGTGAATATTCTGATATTGACCCACAGACACAAGCCACTGCTTGTTGTTCTATTCTGTCCCTTTATCTGTGTTGCCTAGATTGGATTTTTTTTTTCAGTTTGTCCACAGATTCACTGACAGTTTTCTGTCTTTTCTGCTCTTGAGTACAGTAGGTGAGTTTTTCTTAACCCTCTTATTATTTTCTTCAGCAATATAATTTCTTTCTTTAATAACACATATTGGCCTTTCCAAGGTTTTCTATTTTTTTTACCCAATTTAAGAGAATTTGTAAATTTTTTGTTGAAATACTGATTTCACCTTCAAAATCCTTGTCAGATAATTCTAACATCAATCTCCAGATTGTTATTTGTTGATTTTTCTAATTCAAGTAATAATCATAGACTAATAAGTAATTCTCCATTGTTTCCTGAACATTTTTTTTCCTGTTAAAATGGTTATTTCATGATCTGTTTAGGGAGAGCACAATGGCCTAATTTGTGGGCTCAGTTTGCTGGTTTTTCAGGGATGGTAGGGAATCTCCTGTTACTTGACGGTCAGACAAGGTGACTACATCCCAGGGATCAGTGTCCTTTTGTGCAGAAGGTCACTGGAAAGACATTCTAACTCTGCGTGGGTAGTCCAGGTACTTGTGTATCATCAGGGTCTTGACATGCCTCGGTCACTCCATAGATTTTGACAGGCTGCCTCACATCCCCTGGCAAGAAAAGTGTTTTGAGGTCTAAAGTCCTTAGATCTTTGGTATAAAGGAGCTCTGGTTGTCTGCTGTGCCAAGAAGCTACACAGTGAAGCCTGGGAACCAAGGGAGTGCCAGATACTGGCAGGGCCCAGCTCCCTCCTTCTGGTACCATTATCACCTCCTGCTTTAATCAGGGTGGCGCTTCCCACATCCAACTTCAGACTTTAGGCTTCTAGCTTCTTCAGGCTGGGGAGGAGTTACTACCTGAGGCTCTGGGATGGATTCCCACATTAATGAAGCTGCATGGTCTGGTATTTCTATACCTGGTCCTGTTAGATCCAGGTGGAAGGAAATAGCTTCTCTGGATGCCACCTAGTGCTCCCCGAGAGTCCAGGTATAGAGGATCTGGACAGAAGTATATGGCTTCTCTGTCCTGGGGTTGGTCACAAATCCATTTGCTTTCGTCATGCGCCTCTCAGATTTTTTCTTTTTATGATTGATCATTGTCAACCTAGAGTAGCAAGAGAGTCTGAGCTGCTTCCTGCAGGTGGAAAGTTCAAGGATTTCAAAAGTGCTTTTACAATCAGCAAAAACACTTGTGAAGGTATAATTAATATGTGTGAAAATTGCACTTGTCAATGTATACATGCTGATGAATTTGGACATACATACATCCCTGATACCAGCACCACAATCAAGGGACTAAACATGTTCATCACTTCCAAAGTTCCTGCCTTCTTGTGCTGATTTTGTGTGTTGTGGAGGCACAAGGAGCCACACACTTTACATGCCACCCATGCTCTTGGCAATTTAAAAGTCACAACACCATATTGTTAGCTGTGGTCTATGTAACCAGAAGGAGTGTAGGAGGAAGCTGAGTGCACTATTGTAGAAGACAAAGAGCACAAATGCCTGCTACAGCCTTCTCATGCAGCCTCCTCACCATCAGATGGCAGTGTATAGAGGAGACAGACCACAGACAAGTGCTGTGGATGGGGCAGGTTTGAAGGCCTTCCCACAGGTGTCTGTATTGTAGGACTAGCCTCATCTAGGAGGACCCTCTGGCCCTCCTACAGAGAAACTTGTGTCCACTAATCCACCTTCATGGGAAAGCTTGAGTTTAGAGAAACTTCTGTCCATTAATCCATCTTTCTGGGAAAGTTTTTCTGCATAGAAGATGAGAGGAATCATCTCAGTTACCTACCTTCTGTCAAATTGAAATTATGCCAGTCAAACAAAGGAGAATCAGAGAGAGGGGAAGACAGGACATTGAAAGGAGAAAGAGAGGGAGGAGATCTTATAAGGCAAAGAGAATTCCTGGCCACCACCATCTTCTCTTGTCAGGAAAGAATTGCATTTGTTGTAGGTAATTACAGCATGAAGACAGCCCTTCCTGCACACAGTGAGCTCCACGCAGCCCTCCCTCCACACTGAGTCTAATCGCACTGGAGGCTGGCCATTTGGAAGCCACTTTCATCTGTTCAGCATCTTGTGTCCCAAGTTCAGATGAGGAATCATGAAGGGTGCTGGCAGTGACTTCCCAGTGGGTGCTAAAGGCAGATTTGTAGAATGGGGTGAGTGGGGACATGACAAATACAAATCTCAAACAAGGATCCTTGCAGATTCTCATAGGTAAAGCTGCTCAAAAAGGGCAGTGACAACCTTCCAGAACCAAACGTAGACCTCATACAGTGCCAGTGGGTGTGGCATGCACTCTAGTTTTCTGATAACCACTCAGAGATCTGAGGGGACCATAAGCCTGCACTCACTGTGAGATTCAGTGCCGTGTTTTAACTTCTTTATCCTTCCAGAAGTGATTGTACCAGCAGCCTGTACCTCACGTGGTTTAGGGACTTTTTCTTCATATTCTTGGTTTTATCATCAGCTACTTCTACATAATCCACGTCAACAAAAATGTTTGGAGCAACTGCTCTGTTAGGAGTCTGCTCTGACATGTAAGATAATGATTCATTCCTCCTGAATATCCAGGCAACAGAAAGACCATTTGACCATAAAACGTGGCAGAGTGTGGTGCATGGGAGGATGGAGAAGCAACTCAGCTGGACCTGGAAAGTATCCTGGAGGAGGAGGCACAGAAAGAACAGAGCTGAGACGTAAAGTCCAGCCTAGGGGAAAATATCATAAGAGACGCTTTTGCTCTGCAGTGCAGAGCAAGTAACAAATATAGATGTATAGAAGTTGAGAGCTTATTTAGTCGACAGATATGGGCCTGGTCAAGGACAGATTTTCAATCTTCAATAAGAATAAGCTTGTCATAGTGGGGCACACCTGTGATCATAGCTAAGGGGGATATCTAGCTAAGAAAAACAGTCTGAAACTGGCTCTGGGTGAAATCATATCTGAAAAATAATGCAAGCAAAAGGAACAGGGCAGTGGGGCTCAAGTACTACAATGCCTACCTAAGCAGACACAGGGCTCTAAAATCAAGCCCTAATACTCTTCTCCCAAAAAATGTGTATTTAAACACCAGGGCTAACAGCAGAAGTCAATCTTCTTTCTAACAAAATGCCCAGTGGGGTCCTGGGCACTGTAGGAATACGTGCCATGATAAGCAGCAAGGTTAGTTTGCCTGAAGGCCGGAGAGAGAGGAAGAGACATACAGGAGAGGCCGGACCTTGGGCACATTGATGATGACAAATGGAGTTGAACTCCATTCTTCATGAGACTGGAGAATTATTGCAACTTTGGGAACATAGACATCGACATAGGAGGCTATTGTAGTACCTTAGACAGCAAGTGATAAGAGCCTCACTAGTGTTCCATCACTGAGGATAAAAGGAAGGGAAGAATGTTAGGAATTGTTCAGAGGAAACCCAGGATCTAAAGTAAATTCGGAGGCCTGCGCGGGACACAGAGATGACCCAACCGCACCCCACTTTCGCTGGGGTGCTTCCGCAGCAAGTTTTCATATTCTTTACAAACAATGGTATCTCTGCAGTTGATTATTGAAAAAAAAAAAAAAAAAACAGATGGGGTAAGAAAACCCAGTCGTGGTGGAGAGCTTTTGTTTTTTGTGTTTTTGGTGTTTTTTTTTAAAGGAAAAACTATTTGTAAGATGTTGCACTAAAGCGTTTTTATATAACCTCAGAGAAGTATAGTAAATTATCTTGACAATAAAAAAAAATAAAGTAAATTCTGCTGTCATGAGAAGGACACTGATTGACCCTCTGACTATCTAGCATGTCCACCTTAAAGGTTGGTTTTTCACAGACAGATGCAGCTCTTCCCTCCCCCACAACCGATCTTCTTTTTCCATAATTATGAGACTTTTCAATATGCGATTCATGTTTAAGGCATGTGACTCTCACTCAGTCAAGTTCTGTGGGACGAAGCAAGTCTAGAAGAGCTGGGAAATGCCTCACAGCAACAGTGATTTATCTGAGGCTGCAGAACAGGAAATGTGGTTTTAACCATGTTTGCACTGCTTACTGTTATTGACATCAGGCATCCGGGAGCTGTCTATTCTGGGCTGTGACCTACATTGGTTCATTGCATTCTTGCCCACCTAATTTCCTGATTCTCTTGCCAGCCTGGTTTTCCATCCTTCCCAATAATTCTGTGGGCAGCTACCCAAACAGCCTTTTAAAAAAATTATTAATCAGGTAGACTCAGCCATTTACCTTGCTTGTTGGAACTAGTGCAGAATATGAATAAGCATGATGCATTATTCATTGAGTCATTTTATAAATTGTAGGCTATTTTCTGTGGGCTAAAGCATGTTAAGCTTCTGGATCTTGGACACTTAAAATAAGAGTGATTAATTTTTACAAAATGAAGTTTGGAATTCACTAGGAGGTAGAGGTTGACAGTACCAGCTTCAGGTGCATTACACTGAAATAACCATTTGGTTAGATGGAGAAAGTTGATGTATTAATCACAATTGATTAACCTGTGCTGTAATAGAAAATAAAGCATCAATATATCAGTACAATAAGTATTTTATCCCTAGTCCACAGTGTCAGGGGGAACAAAGAAACTTGACATAGTGGCCCTAGGAGGAAAAGGTTAGCTCCCTACTCTCAGAGCTAGGGCCATACATGGCAGCTTCCTCTCAGCTTCTCAGCATTGAAAGGTCAATTCACAGGGCAATGCTGTCACATAGCTTGAGAACCAATGCCAGCTGAGCTGCAGAGAACCATGCTGGTTGTAGACACTCTTGACATCATGCAATAAAAGCATAACTTCACCTCCCCAACCTGTCCAGTAGAAGCAGGAGGAAATTATCACATGAATCCCATCATCTAGTCAGATTCCACAAAGATAATGGTTATTTTTAAATAAAAAAGAAATTAGTTGGTGATAAAAGCCCTTAGCATACTATCTATGATCTTAACAAGGTAAGATAGATAGATGATAGATAGACTAGATTAGATTAGATTAATTAGATTAGAATGAACTGTGGTACTGTGCTTAGTACATCATTACAATTTGTATGTCTTGTATAACTGAATGTTTATAACTTTTGCCTAGTACCTGCTTTTACTACCTGTCCAGACCTCAGCAATCACCATTCATACACCATAGCAACAATAATAAGAAAAAGACTTTTTGGATGTGGTGAGTGTGTTTATTATATCCACTTATCTCCAAACTCATTCAGTTATGTATATTTTTATGTACACCAATTACACCTTAATAAAATAGTTTGAAAAAAAGTAAAATAAATCAGAAAAACTATTCTAGCCTAGCATAGGAAGAAGACTAGGAGAAAAGTCTAGGGAGAAAAAATCTAAAAAAGTTATGCTATTATATTAGATGCATATTTTTGAAACAGAAAAAAGGACACTGGGCAAAAACTAAAGTAATATGAATAATCTAGTCTCTTTAGTTAATAAGGTGTCAACACTGACACTCTGTCCCTCTGTCTGTGACTGTCTTTTTCTTTTTTCTGAGATTTGAACTCAGATACTCCCACTTGCCAGGCAGGCATCCTGTCCTTGAGCTGTTTCCAGCCTCTGATGCTTTCGTTATTTTTTTTAAATACAGTCTTTCTTTTTCCCACGACAGACTGCACCATGATCCTCTGATTTTCACTGCCTGCATAGGTATACAACACTGTGTACAGCTTTCAGTGATTGAGATGGGTGCTATGAACTCTTTGCTAGAGTTATATTCAAACCAAAATCCTCCAGATTTCCACTTCATGACTAGCTAGGATTACAGGTGGGAAAAACTAGATCCTGGCTTAATATTGGTTCTCTAACTGTGACAAATGTACCATAAAACCATAATACATTCATAACAGAAGATCTTTGATATGTGGACACTCTCTGTAGTACCATCACAATATTTTGGGAGTCCAAAGCATTTATTTTGTCAGTCATAGGGCTTAAACTCAGGGCCTGGGCAATGTTCCTGAGCTCTTTAACTCAAGGCCAGCATGTTACCCTTTAAGCCACAGCACCACTTCCAGTTTTCTGGTGGTTAATTGTAAGAATCTCATGGACTTTCCTGCTCAGGCTGGCTTTGAGGAAGGGAGCAACAGTGTTCAAAAAGAAACATACTGACCTTACTTATGTAACTGTAATCTCTCTGTACATCACCTTTACAATAGAAATTACAAAATAATAATAACAATCACAGCAACAAATGGATGTCATGAATCAGACTCAGCTCTATATTGGGCTCTTAACCCATGGTGTCACTGTTTTGTTGTTGTTGTTTTAAGAAATGCTCAAAGTAGATACAGATATTTCCAGATTTTACAAAAGAGGAAACTTGAGATTTGAGAGTTTAACCAACTTCCCTAAGAAGTGAGAACACAGGTAGATTTATTGGATTCCAAAACCAGTTTGGAAGTATCTGGATGTCCTTGGCAGAAAGCAGAGAAGGGTGACATGTGAAGAAGCACATGGTCACTAGCAGTAATGTTAAAAGGTCCAAGGGATGAAGGAAAGAATAGGGGCTCTGGGTTGTACATTGCAGTGTAGAATTGTAGAGAATTGCAGAGTGCAAACTCTGCCTGGACCACTGAGACTGGGGCTGCAGGAACTAACACTAGCAGTTAGTGCATATATAAGGTATTCGGATTCACTAATATTAGAAGTGGATTATTTTTGTTTTTTTTTTTGTGCTAATCTTGGGAATTAAACTCAGAGTCTTTCACTCTTGTCTTGCTTTTTCACTCATGACTGGAACCTTACAACTTGAGCCACGCCACCATTTCTGCTTTCTGTTGGTCAATTAGAGATCTCAGATTTACCTGCATGGGCTGGTTTGGAACCATGATCTTAAACTTCAAGCTACTGAGTAGCTAGGATTACAGACATAACCCCCCTAACACCTGATTAGGAGTAAATTACTTTTAATGCCTAGATTTTTGTTTCCCAAAGTGAGTAAATGGTAACTCTCCCCTCTGCCAAACAACCACCACCTGATTTGCACAGAGATTCTTGCTGTACCTGATAATGTTGCAAACCTCTGGCCAATCTGGCTTTGACTTGTCCAAATAGACACTCAGCCTGGAATTTCCAGGGAGGAAGGATGCAAAAAACTGTAAGTGATCTTGGATTCATAGCAATGACCTTAACTTGAGAAGCCACCAAGGTCTACAGCAGAGACCTTCTACAGACTGCTGTAGGAGTAATAGATTGCTTATTTCACTGAAATGCTCGAGTTTGGCACCACCAGGAGACTACCAGAGACCAAGACCAATGCAAGCAGCAAAAAGGGCGTTTATTGTGGGCTAGTTCAGTCCTCTGCGCACGCAGCATGCTGGTGATGCTGAGAGGCCCTGAGCCTAGGGCTTCCAGCTGTTTTATACATTCTTTGGGGAAGGCAGGGACTTAGCAAACATCATAGCAATGTTTAACAAATCAACTCGCACTGCAGGAAAATCATAAAACAATTCTGAAACATGTTTGGTGCATTTGGTGGCAGGAAGGAATCTGGTAGAGGTTATTGGTCAGATCGAGGGGCTGACGTAATTAAAGTTGATTGGTTTAAGCTATAGGGGTGTCAAAAGGGACTATGTGCACAGCTGCAGGGTTTTTAATTATATACTGGAAACCACACCAGGGTGGGGGACTTCTGGAGAAACTCCAGAATTTGTTTTTCTTCTCTGACCAACCCTTAATCAGTTTCAGCCATCCGGTCACTATGTCCCAGGGCATTTGATGTTCCTTTACTGGAAAGCGAAGGGTGGGTATAGGATTGGTTTATGGTAAGGGTAGGTTTTCTACAAGATGGAGTTGTTCTGGCTTTTCATTACTTCAATCCAACTCCACCTGTGTGAGACGTATTCTGCTATTGCTGCAGCTCTTACCCAACATAAGGAGAGCTCCTCAGCATTCCTACTCTTCAGGGCAAGGCTGGGAAGAATAGAGTTCCATCTCTGTGTTGTCCATGATGCTCACTCAGGGAGAGAAATCTCAAAATAATGACTTATACAACAACTGTGCATGTGAAGTAGTATATTGAGAGAGCTTAGACTGTCAAAATCCCTGAGCTACTATTTGTTAACATTTCCCCTGCCTCAGGTCCTCAGCTCTTCCCATTAGCCCCCAGATCCACCCATACCTAATGGGCCACTCCTACTCACTATTAAGACCTACTTACTTTCCCTTTAGCCCTGAGGGAGAAGCTGCCACCTAGATAAGGTGCAGATGCTATGTTGCTCCTTCTCCAGTGGGAGATATGGCCTCACTAATAAACTCCTTATAAACTTTCTTATCCTGTCTGTGACTATCTCTGCATGGTCCCCTGGGATGGCTGGGATATATCATTTCACTATTAACTTAAAAAATTATGTACAACTGGTATACTGAGAAAGGAAGTAAAATTAAATGATGTAAAATGCTCAGTTAAAAAGCAGAAAACTGATAGGGAGGCACCCCGACTCGCTACAACTGAATAGCAAGCTGGGAACTCCAACACCCAACACCCCATCAAGAACCCTGCAAAACCAGCAGCCAGAAGCAGTGGAGAAATGCAGGAAAACAAAAAGGAGCAAAAAAGAAGAACTGAAAACCTACATGGAGCCGGGGAATCTCTGGGGCACCCTCTCCCCACCAGCCGACCCTGGCCCAAATAGGGCTAGGCTGGGAAAGGGGAACCCGGCGATCGGCAGACAGGCTGCCAGGAGTGCAGAATTCAGATAGCGGGAGACCCCACGGACACAAGGCAGGGTGCGGACCAAGACACACACCGGCAGTGAGGAGAAGTTCGGGTCCACACCGGGTTTGGACAAGGGAACCCAGCGTGGCAGAAAGAGGGAACCGGGGAAGCCACCACGACACTTCGCCAACCCCTGAAAGGACAACAGCTGCGCGGGACACACACACAAAGCAGCAACTGTGAGTCCCCCATTATCCCCTCCCCCAATGGGAGACCAGCTATCAGAGACCCAAGCCCGACAAAGAAGCTAGATCTCCCTCCCTCCCCCTCCCCACCCCCGAGGGAACAAAGAACCCCCAAATCAGGCGGGGAGCTCCCATTAGGCACTGGGAAGTCAGTTTAGCAGGGGAAGGGCTGAGCAGCCCCAAGGACCCACAGGTTCCTGAACTGGCAGAACCGACCCCGCCCCCTTCCCAACAGGGGCCAGGGGACGGCCGGCAAGGCAAGCCCCACCCGAGGCGCCTGGTACTCGCAGACTCTTACAACTAAAATCACAGGTGCTGGTGGGCAATACCAGCCCAGCAGGGTCACCTGAGCCTGATCACGTCCCCCCCTCGCAACGGAGGCGATGTCTGAGGGTGCCAAGCCACACCCAGACGTCGATCCCACTGGGCCCCACATATACCGCCCACCCCCAATGGACTCGCGGGAGGGCGCAAACACAACCCAACAACCCGGGGCTCGCTCTGGGAGGCAAATCCCGCTAAAGTGCCTGTTGAAGTGGATGCACAGCACACAGGAGGGCAGGGCCCCCGGCGACAGTGCCTGCTCTGGTAGGCGTACCCTGCACTGGTGTGCGGGGCCACAGTGACAGCACCTGCTGCCATAGACACGCATACACAGAAGGGAGGGAAGATCTACACAGATCTCCAGATGCACAAATCACAAAGAAACATAACTCAGTTCATCAAAGGGCAAGCCAACTTGCCAGCTCCAAAAAGCAGCACGACTGAAGAGGAGATGGAGACTAAAAAAGCAAATGAGGCCATGTTAACAGGAATGATCAAAAGCGTCAGAAATGAAATCAGAAAACAATTCCAGAAGTTTAGAGTGGAAATCTGGAAGGACACCCAGGAAGCCAAGAAAGAAATGGAAGCAAAAATGGATACAATGCAAGCCTCTTTTAAAGAAATGGAAGCAAAAATGGATACAATGCAAGCCACCTTTAAAGAAAATCTCCACATCCTGAGAATTGAAATGCACAAAAAAATAGATTTAAAATACAACTCTTTACAGGAAGAAATTTCCACGATCAGAGCTGATATGACAACCATAAATAGCTCTCTGACATCCATAAACTCCGCAATTGAAACCATAACACAAAAAGTGGACCATATAGAATCCAGAATCTCTCGCCTGGACGATGAAGCAGCTGACAACAACCAGAAAATGACCACACTCCAAGAAAAGGTGAAGCTTCAGGGAAGACTAATCCAGGAACTAATGGACAAAGACGAGATATAATCTGCACATAATTGGAATAGAAGAAGGAGCCGAATACCAGAACAGAGGGCTTAATCATGTTCTCAATAAAGTTATTGCAGAAAACTTCCCCAATCTCACAGGGGACCCCATCCAGGTAACCAAAGCCTACAGGACACCTGGCAGGCCAGACCCCAGGAAACCACCCCAAGGCACATAATATTCAAGACTACACACCTCAAGATTAAAGAGCAAATTCTGAATTCAGCCAAAGCAAGAAGGACACTTTCTTCAATGGGAAGAGGATTCCAATAACATCCGACTTATCCACACAGACTTACCAAGCTCGAAGTGAGTGGAAGAACACCATCCAAGTACTTCAGAATAACAATTTACAACCTTGGATCAAATATCCAGTGAAATTGGAGTTCACATTCGAGGGGAAAACCAGATCTTTCCACACCAAAGAGGAGCTAAAGGAGTATGTGAATAAAAAAAACAGCCCTACAGCAAATATTAAGAGGGGAACCCCACCCAACAGAGATCATAAAAGACACACAGACAGAATCAGAAAGAAACTTCAATAGCCAAAGTCCAGCAGAAAGATCAGCTCACTAAAGGCAAGAAAAAAAAAAAAAGGAAAAAACAGCCCAACAAGAAAATGGAAGGAGAAAAAACACCCTTATTCTTGATCTCTTTAAATATAAATGGTTTAAACTCCCTGATAAAGAGGAGCAGACTGGCAGAATGGATTCGCAAACAAAAAGTTGACATCTGCTGTCTACAAGAGACCCACCTTACAGCAAGGGACAAAAACAGGCTTCGAATGAAAGGATGGAGCAAGATCTACCAAGCAAATGCACCCACCAAAATGGCAGGTGTAGCCATTCTGATCTCAGACAAGCTGGACTTCTCATTAAAGTCAACTCAAAAAGACAAAGAAGGACACTACATATTAATATAAGGAAAAATCCAGAATCAAGAAATCACGGTGATAAATATATACTCATCGAACAAAAGAGGCCCTACATATGTCAAGCAAATTCTCACAGAATTACAGAACAAGATAGACGCAAACACAATCATAGTGGGTGACTTTAATACTCCTCTCTCTCCAAGAGACAGATCCAACACCCAGAGGATTAGTAAGGGAGCTGAGGACCTAAGTGACACCATTTCCCTAATGGATCTAGCAGACCTATATAGAACCTTCCACCCTACAGAGACCCAATACACCTTCTTTTCAGCAGCCCATGGATCATATTCCAAAATAGACCACATCATAGCCCACACAAAGAACCTCAGCAAATACAAAAGTATTGACGTCATCCCATATATTATATCTGATCACAGTGGATTAAAGGTAACCCTCAATAACAATGGTTACCACAGAGGCTATACACACTCTTGGAGGCTAAACACCATGCTGCTATCCAACACTTGGGCCACAGACCAAATTAAAGATGAAATCAAGGAATTCATAAGCCACAATGACAAAGAAAACACATCACAAAGAAACCTATGGGACACAGCTAAGGCAGTACTGAGGGGTAAGATCATTGCACTCCGCACCCACATTAAAAGAATGGAAGCAGAGCAGGTGAATACCCTCACGATGAAACTAAAACAACTGGAGAAACAAGAAATGACAGAATCTAAAATGACTAGGAGGGGAGAGATCACAAAGATTAAAGAAAGGATAAATCTGATTGAAAATGGAAAGACCATTCAACAAATAAATAAGACTAAAAGCTGGTTCTTTGAGAAAATAAACAAAATTGACAGACCCCTTGCAAGACTTACAAAAAAAAAGAAGAGAAGAGACTCATATACGTAAAATCAGGGACTCCACAGGAAAAATTACAACAAGTACACACGATATTAAAACAATCATAAGGAGCTATTTCCAAAACCTCTACTCAGCAAAAAACAATAATTTTACAAAAATGGATCAATTCTTAGAGAAGTACAAACTGCCCAAACTGAACCAAGAAGAAATAAATCAACTAAATAAACCAATAACTTACGGTGAGACATAGGAGGTAATCAAGAACCTCCCTACTAAGTAAAGCCCAGGCCCAGATGGATTCACCAACGAATTCTACAAAACCTTTAGTGAGGAGCTAATACCAATACTCCTCAAACTCTTCCGTGAAATAGAAACAGAGGGAGAAATCCCAAACTCATTCTACGAAGCTAATATCATATTCATTCCCAAACCAGGCAAAGATCCAACAAAAAAAGAGAACTACAGACCAATATCACTAATGAACACAGACGCAAAGCTCCTCAATAAAATATTAGCTAACAGGATCCAGAAACTGATCAAGAAAATCATACATCATGACCAAGTAGGCTTCATCCCTCAGTCACAAGGATGGTTCAACATCCGTAAATCAATCAACGTAATTCACCACATAAGCAGATCTAAAATTAAGAATTACATTGTTATCTCAGTCGATGCCCAAAAAGCCTTTGACAAAATACAACATCCATATCTATTAAAAGCTTTGGAGAGAACAGGAATAGATGGAACATTCCTCAAAACAATAAAAGCCACATACAACAGACCAACTGCTAATATCATATTAAATGGAGAGAAACTTAAATCATTCCCCCTAAACTCAGGAACAAGACAAGGATGCCCACTCTCCCCACTTCTGTTCAACATAGTGCTGGAATCCCTAGCCATAGCAATAAGGCAAGAGGAGGGCATCAAAGGGATCCACATCGGCAAGGAAGAAATCAAGTTATCCTTATTCGCAGACGACATGATCTTATATCTGAAGGACCCAAAAAACTCAGTACCCAAACTCCTACACCTAATAAACCAATTTGGCAAAGTAGCAGGATACAAAATCAATCCACAAAAGTCAGCAGCTTTTCTGTACACCAGCAATATACAAACAGAAAAGGAAATTATGGAAACAATTCCATTTACAGTAGCCAAAAAAAGAATAAAGTACCTAGGGATCAACTTAACCAAGGACGTGACGGACCTATTCAATGAAAACTACAAAAATCTAATAAGGGAAATCAAAGAAGACACAAGGAGATGGAAAGACCTCCCATGCTCATGGGTAGGCAGAATCAATATAGTGAAAATGGCCATATTGCCCAAATTGTAATTCAACGCAATACCTATCAAAATCCCAGCCACATTCTTCACTGAAATAGAGAAACCAGTCCACAAATTCATATGGAACAGCAAAATACCTAGAATAGACAAAGCAATTCTAGGAAAAAAAAAATAGTGCAGGAGGTATCACAATACCAGACTTCAAGCTCTACTACAAGGCTATCATAACAAAAACAGCATGGTAGTGGTATAAAAACAGATCGGAAGACCAGTGGATTAGAATTGAAGACCCAGAAATAAAACCGCACTGTTACAGCCAACTGATATTCGACAAAGGAGCTAAAGACATACAATGGAATAAACATAGCCTCTTCAACTACTGGTGCTGGGAGAACTGGGCAGCCATATGCAGAAAACTCAAAGTAGACCCAAGCCTATCACCATGTACCAAGGTCAACTCAAAATGGATCAAGGACCTCAATATCAGACCTGAATCCTTGAAACTACTGAAAGACAGAATAGGAAAGACACTTGAACTTATAGGCACAGGAAGGAACTTCCTGAATAGAGTCCCAGGGGCACAACAAATAGGAGAAAGACTCGACAAATGGGACTACTACAAATTAAAAAGTTTCTGCACAGCTAAGGTCATAGCCACCAAAATAGAAAGACAGCCAACTATCTGGGAAAGGATATTTACCAGCACAGCAACAGACAAAGGCCTGATATTGGTCATCTACAGAGAACTAAAAAAACTAAGCCCCTCCAAGCCCAATAAACCTATTAGGAAATGGGCAAAAGAGCTAAAGAGAGACTTCACAAGAGAAGATATAAAAATGGCAAAGAAACACATGAGGAAATGCTCAACATCCCTGCTAGTAAAGGAAATGCAAATAAAAACAACCCTGAGATACCACCTCACCCCAGTTAGAATGGCCTATACTCTGAACTCAGGAAACAACAAATGCTGAAGGGGCTGTGGGGAAAGAGGAACCCTTCTCTATTGTTGGTGGGAGTGCAAATTAGTACAACCACTTTGGAGAACAGTATGGAGGTTTCTCAAAAAGCTCAATATAGACCTACCCTTTGACCCAGCCATACCACTCCTAGGCATCTATCTTAAACAGCAAAACCCAAGATATCAAAAAGACATTTGTACTTCCATGTTTATCGCAGCACAATTCACAATAGCCAAAATATGGAAACAACCCAGATGCCCCTCCACAGACGAATGGATCCAAAAAATATGGTACTTATACACAATGGAATACTACATAGCGATTAGGAATGGTGAAATATTGTTATTCGCAGGGAAATGGTCAGAACTCGAACAAATAATGTTGAGTGAGACAAGCCTAGAACACAGAAAACAAAGGGGCATGATCTCCCTGATATATGACTGTTAACAAAGGGAGACGGAGAGACAGTAGAGACCAAGTCTGTGAATACTGTATATGTTCTTGATACATTGTATGTTGCATATATGTCTACCTGACCTAGACAAGGGATAGAAAAACAGGTCGTAAGATATCACAAGAAATGTACACACTGCCCTACTATGTAACTGTACCCTTTTTGCACAACACCTTGTAAAAAAATTTATGTTCAATAAAATTTTTTTTTAAAAAAGCAGAAAACTGGATGCCTGTGGCTTACATCTGTAATCTAGCTACTTAAGATACTGAGATAAGAGGACTGAGGTCAAACCAGGCAGAAAAGTCATAGAGATACAATCTCCAGTTAATTGGCAAAGTGTTGGGCTTGGAGACATGGCTCAAGTAATAGAGTGCCAACTGAATAAGTGAGCTGAGCAAGCACAATGCTCTCAGTTCAAGCCACAGTACTGACAAGCAAAAGATAATAAATACAAAGATACACAGATAATAGGAAAAGTTGAAAAAATAAAGAATAAAATAAATGGAACATAGAAAAAGTAATAAACATGACAGATACTAATCTATCTCATTTAAATCATTTAAAGTGAATTTTCTAAAAAAGTAACCCAGCTATGCAATATCTGTAGAAAACTACATTAATTATGATTCAGATAGGTTTAAATGAAGAGATAAATAAAAATAATACTGTGTTAGCTCCACCAAAAATCGCTAAAGTAACTGTTTAGATTTCATTTTTTAAAAAGCTACATAATAAAGAAACGTACCAAACAGGAAGGAGAGCAGGACATTATGATGACATAGTTCCTTCTCCAAGAAACCAAAACAGTTCTTAACAAGAACTGACCTCAGAAGACACATCAACATATCTAAGGCAATGTTTACAGACCTGAGGGTGGGCACAGCATCAAGTGCTTGTAATACCAGAACTCTGCAGGGAATGGAGAGACCTTGAAACTAATCTGGTCTACAGAGAAAGCCCTTGCTCTGTTAAGAGAGAGAGAGAGAGAGAGAGAGAGAGAGAGAGAGAGAGAGAGAGAGAGAGAGAGCCTATAGTCTTTACAGATAAACCTACTATTATGGCTGGAGACTTCAATTTTTTCATATCAGTAATTGATAGGTCCAACAGACAAAAAGTCAATGGAAAAACAGTCTAACTTAAACGGCACTATCAATCAATTTGATCTAAAGACGTTTATAGAAAAATCCATTTGCTTGCACAGAGCAACATTCTTCACAAGCTCGCACAAAACATTCACCAAGATAAACTGAATCCCAGGCCTAAAATACCATTTTAGCAATTGAAGAAAATGCAATTAGTACAATATATTTGTATTATGTACTTGTACTAAAGATTGCAGTAGAATTATACCAATAATCAGTGGCAGAAAAAAAACCTAGAACATCTCCAATTAATTGCAAATTATAATTTAACACTTTGGTGGAAGACATCATAAGAGAAATTAGAAGCCTATTTTCTACAAAATAAAAATGGAGATAGAACTTACCAACATGTGTAAAACGTAGCAAATGCCCTGCTTGGACAGCAGCCAGTGTGGGCTGCATGTGTCATAAAGGAAGAAAGCTGGTCAGGACATTCCCACCTATGCCAGGAAAGGAAGAAAAACTTGTAATCAAGAAGAAAAGAAAAAATTAAGGTAGAAACTTGCAAAATTGGAAACACAAAAATAGGAAAGAAAATCAATGAAAGCTAAAGTTGGTTCTAGGAAAAGATCAATGAAATTGATTACCCAAGAGCCAGGCTGAGAAAAGGATAGAAGACAGAGATTACCAATGTTAAAAATGAATGAGAATTCATCACTGCTGAGTTTGTGAAAGGAAAACATTCAGAAAAGTAGAGAAGACACTAGAGCCACAGATTTGGTTGTTGAAATATACAAATTGCTTATAAAAAAAGCACACTTGAAGAAATAATCTTAAAAGATCTAAGCCTGTTAAAGAAACTGAAAATTGAGCAAGTATTTTTAAATTATCCCAGAAAGAAAGACATGGTCTTTCTGGGGGAAAAAAAAAAAGCAGCACTTGGACAGGTCTGAGTACTTCATTGGGGTGCTATCTACTCCAAGGAAAGGTGTGAATTATTTTTGTTTTTCTGGCCAAGACTCCATTTTCATCTCTAAAATATCCGAGCAAACTTCTTTTTTTTGCCAGTGCTGGGCCTTGGAATCAGTGCCTGAGCACTGTCCCTGGCTTCTTTTTGCTCAAGGCTAGCACTCTGACACTTGAGCCACAGCGCCACTTCTGGCCATTTTCTATATATGTGGTGCTGGGGAATCAAACCCTGGGCTTCAGGCAAGCATTCTTGCCACTAGGCCATATTCCCAGCCCCCCGAGGAAACTTTTAACTCCCTCTTTTTCTTTAAATTTCTGACTTTCTTAGGTCAGTCCTCTGGTCTTACAGTTGATGCATAGCAAGTGAGAAGTAACAGTTAGTCACTGTGATCTGAAATGCATCAAGAGAACAAAAGGGCTTGCTCTTTCTTGTTCCCCAAACTATGTCTGTGCCTAAAACTCTGTGTATTCAGGCCTATGAAAATATCAAATATATCACATAGATAAGATGGGGTAGGGGAGAGAGGAAGGGGGAAAGTGGGTTGAATGTCCACTGATCCCAAGGACAATGAACAGTGGGCAGGACTTCCTGGTGTCTGTGTTCCACAGCTCCCTCCCTGGGTCTTCATCTCTGTCTGTATCCCTCCCCTCACCTGCATCCCATTTTCTGCACCCTCTCCTCCTTCCCCAGTTTTCCTATCCTGCAGCTGTCCTTGTACACACCCCTCTACACTTCTGTATGTTGGCAGGTGCTTTTGGATAGTGTCTCCTACATGTTACACTAGACTAGTGAGGTTTTTGGTGGTGGCAGTTTGGGTTTTTGTCAGTATTTGGTTTTGAATTTGGGGCCCTGTACTTGCTAAGCAAGTGCTCTACCAATTGAGCCATGCTTCCATCCCTTTCATACGCTAGTTATTTTTCCAAATAATGTCTCACACTTTCAGGCCAGGCGATAGTCTTCCAACTTATCCCTCCTTACTAGCTCAGTTGAGCTTTAAAAAAAATTATTGTCAAATTGATGTACAGAGGGGCTGGGGATATAGCCTAGTGGCAAGAGTGCCTGCCTCGGATACACGAGGCCCTAGGTTCGATTCCCCAGCACCACATATACAGAAAACGGCCAGAAGCGGCACTGTGGCTCAAGTGGCGGGAAGAAGCCAGGGACAGTGCTCAGGCCCTGAGTCCAAGGCCCAGGACTGGCCAAAAAAAAAAAAATTGATGTACAGAGAGGTTACAGTTTCATATGTTAGGCCTTGGGTACATTTCTTGTACTGTTCGTTACCTCCTCCCTCATTCCCCACTTCCCCCTCCCCCTTTCCTTCTCCCCCCATGAGTTGTTCAGTTGGTATACAACAAATGGTTGGCAAGTATTGCTTTTGGAGTAGTTTGTCTTTTTATTCTTTGTCTCTCAATTTTGATATTCCTTTTCACTCCCCAAGTTCTAATACCAGTATATACAGTATCCAGTGTATTCAGATGAGATACAGTGATAGCACAAGTGCAACCACAGGACAGGATACAAGAGGATCATCAACAAAAAAAAGCTACAGTTTCACATGGCATGTTGAAAGTGATTACAACAGTGATATATCACTCGTTTCCATAACATGGAGTTTATTTCACTTAGCATCATCTTATGCATTCATAGGAGCATAGCTATTAGACTTGTGATCCTCTGCTGTGACTAGCCTAAACCTGTGCTAATTATTCCCTATGAGGGAAACCACAGAGTCCATGTTTCTTTGGATCTGGCTCACTTCACCTAGTATAATATTTTCCAAGTTCTTCCATTTCTTTACAAATGGGACAATGTCATTATTTCTGATAGAGGCATAAAATTGCATTGTGTATATGTACCACATTTCCTGATCCATTCGTCTACTGAGGGGCATCTAGATTGATTCCACATTTTAGCTATGACAAATTGTGCTATTAACATTGTTGTGCTGGTGGCTTTATTATATTATAGTTTGTAGTCTTTTGGGTAGATGTCCAAAAGTGGGGCTGTTGGGTCATAGGGGAGCTCTATGTTTAGTCTTCTGAGGAATCTCCATACCACTTTCCAGAGTGGCTGAACCAGTTTACATTCCCACCAACAATGAAGTAGGGTTCCCTTTTCGCCACATCCCCTCCAACATTTATTATTGTTAGCTTTCTTGATAAAGGACATTCTTACAGGGTAGAGGTGGAATCTCAGTATTGTTTTGATGTGCATTTCTATTATGGCCAGTGACATAGAGCACTTTTTCATATGTCTTTTGCCATTCTCATTTCCTCATCAGAGAAATCTCTTCTTAAGTCTTTAGCCCACTTGTTGAGGTGGCTGTTGGTTCTTTGCGGTTTTGTTTTGGAGGAATTTAATCTTTTTAGTTTTGCATATATTTTAGATATGAGGCCTTTGTCCGTTTTATGGCCGTGTAAAGATCTTTTCCCAATTTGTGGGCTTTCTGTTTATCTTGCGAGCTATATGTCCTTTGCCCTGCAGAAGCGCTGTAGTTTGATGCAGTCCCATTTATCCAACCATTCTTTGATTTGTAGCATTTCTGGGCCTTTATTAAGGAATTTTTGTCCTGTGCCAAGGAGCCCAAGTGTTTCTCCTACTCCTTCTTTTAGTGCTTTCAGGGTATCTGTTTGTATTTAGAGGTCTTTAATCCACTTGGAATTTATTTTGGTGTAGGGTGATATATAAGGATCTAGTTTTATTTTGTTGCAGGTATTAAACCAGTTTTGCCAGCACCATTTGTTAAAGAGGCTATCTTTCTTCCATCCAATTTTTTTGGCTCCTTTATCAAAGATTAAGTAGGCATAGTTCTGCAGGTTCATTTCTGGCTCTTCAGTTCTGTTCCATTGATCTTCAGGCCTGTTCCAGTGCCAATACCAGGCTGTTTTTTTATTACTATAGCTTTATAATACAGCTTGAAGTTTGGAATTGTAATTCCTCCAGCACTGTTCTTTCTGCTTAGGATTGTTTTTGCTATTCTAGGCCTTTATTGTTCCATATGAAGTTCTGGATTGCTTTCTCTATTTCATTAAAAAATGGTGTTGGGATATTAATGGGTATTACATAGAATTTGTAGATAGCCTTTGGCAAGATTCCCATTTTGACAATATTAATCCTCCCAATCCAGGAGCATGGGAAGTATTTCCATTTCCTTAGTTCTGCCTTAATTTCGTTTTTCATGTTTTTAAAGTTCTCATCATAGAGGTCTATCACTTCTGTAGATGTCGGTTATGTCTAGTTGGTCTATGCAATTGTTTAGTTCTGTGGTTTCTGTGTTCAGTTTTTGTGGTGTTAATCTGTCCAGAGGTGACAGTGGAGTGTTAAAGTATCCAACTATCAATGTGTTTGGGTCTATGAGTGTTTTTAGAGTCAGTAGTGTTTGTTTGATGAAGTTGGGTGCTCCTGTATTTGGTGTGTAGATATTTAGGATGGTTATATCCTCCTCTAAGAGAGATCCCTTTATTAGTATGTAGTAACCTTCTTTGTCTCTTCTTACCTTTTTAAATTTGAAGTCAATTTTATCTGATACTAGGATTGCAACGCCAGCCTGCTTATGGGGGCCATTTGCTAGGTAGATTTTATTCTAGCCTTTCACTTTTAGAAGATGTTTGCTTTTGCTGGTTAGATGTGTCTCTCTTGGAGGCAGCAGAGAGATGGATCTTGATTTTTGATCCAACTTATGAGCCTATGTCATTTAATTGGACAATGATATCCATTAATGTTAAGAGTTAGGATTGAGAGATGATCATTTGTTCCTTTCATTATAGCTATCTTGTTAAGAGCTGTGTCTTCCCAATTCTTGATCTACTATTCTGGTTTTTTATTTAGAGTTCATTTCTCTGTCTGTAGTGTGATCTTGATTATTTTCCATGTGTAGTACATCCTTGAGGATTTTCTGTAGAGCTGGTTTGGTGGAGATATATTGTTTCAGTTTTTCCTTACTATGGAATACTTTTATATGACTTTTATCTATGAATGAAAGTTTAGATGGGTTCAGTATTCTTGGTTGATAGTTAGTTATTTGTATTTGGGGTTTTTCATAACTCATTCCAAGCTCTCCTTGCTTTCATGGTCTCTGCTAAGAAGTATGGGGTAAATCTGATTGCGTTTCTTTTATATGTGATTATTTTCTTCTCTCTAACAGCTTTAAAGATTCTTTCCTTGGACTCTATTGATCCTGTTTTGATCACAATGTGTCAGTGGGATTTCCTATTCTGGTCTGGTCGGTTTGGGGTTCTAAATGCTTCTTGTTTCTGGATAGGCCTATCCTTCTGGATATTTGGGAAGTTCTCAGCTAATATTCTGTAAAATAGGTTGCCTATTCCATTGACTTCTTTCTCTAGGTTTTCCTGGATACCTACTAGCCTTAAATTGGGCTTCCTGATTGTATCTTGGAGCTCCTGGAGTGATCTGTTTTGGCGATTTGATTGGTTTGGTATTATTTTTTGTTCTTTCTGTGTAGATTCTAGGGAATCTTCAGTTCCTGAGATTCAATCCTCTGCTTCATCTGGTCTGGACTGTAGGCTAGCTACTTGATTTCAAGTCTCTCTTCCTTCTGACTGGTCTTTCTTGGTGGTTTCTATGTCTTTGCTATAATTTTCTGTTAGGTCCTGCATGGACTTCTTACTTCATTAATTTGGTTCTGAGTGCTGTCTCTCAAATCTGTTAGCTGGGTAGCTACCTTTTCATTGGACTCTTCAAGTACAATTTCTTTCTATTTGTGGAGGCCATCAAATCCCCTATTACTTTATGGATGGATTAATTTATTGATTCAAACTTTTCATTTAATGTTTTTATCAGTAGAGCTTGTAGAGAATTTTGAGGGTTCTCTCCTAGATCTTTGATTGACTGCTCTGCTTCCTTCTTGTTTTGCGTGGGAGATGAGATTCCCTGGCTTGCCATCTTTCTTGTGCTTCTTCTGCCCATTTAGATTGGAAATGGTAATCTATAAGCACCTGTGAGCACCATTTAAGACCCAAAGCAGACCTTACCAAGCACTGTTGTATAAATCTTAGGAATTCACAATTATATACATATATACCTTCCCTCTGTTTTTTGTATATAAAATCAGATTTGGTGTCCCTAGGGAATACAATTTTAATATAACAACCAACCCTGAGCCCTGTATTCAGTACTTACTTATTTACCATTATAACCCTATGAGCAACTTGTGTTCTTATTTTAAGTTCTTTTTGGACTGGTGGGATTTCTCTATGAACCCCTTTGATTGAGTCAGATTGAACAGGGACACTCTCTCTCCGATAACCAAGGGTCAATGTAGTCTGGAGGTCCTGGAAGTAGATTTAGGAGGGTAATTTAGGGGTAGTGAAGAGAATAGAGTAAAATGAATGGAGGGTGGTGTTTTTGGTTTCGTTCAGTGAAGTGGAAAGATGGAGAATGAGGTTAAAATGATAAACAATTGAGAGTCAGCAGAATAGAGTAAACGTGTTAGTCAAAGGAAAGTAATTTTAAGGAAAGAAAATGTGAAAAGAGAAACAAAGAAAAAATACAGGAAAGCAAACACACCAAACACAAAAAATTACAAAAAAAAAAACAATAAAATGAGCAAATAAAAACAGTAAACAAAAAACAAATGACAATTCAAAAATAAAAAATAAAAATTTTTAAATGTTAAAAAAATTGAGTCTTTCTTATTTGGGTGGGCTCTTTCCAGTCTCTGGTTTTCTTGGGATGCTATACAGTTTATTTTCTTGCTGCTTGGCTGGTTTGGTTTGATTCAGTTTGCAGGGGGTGGATCTGCTCTGACCTCCTCCCCTGTTAGTTACATTCTGGGGCTCTGTGGTTTGCACAGCTTGCTGGTAGCACTTGTGTGTCCTCTGTAGATGGGGGATGGTGAACAGTCTCAGGGACTGTGGCTCCTCCAGTCTGCTGTGGGGCCACTGCCTTTAATGCCTGTTTCTGAATAGGGTGCATACTCAGCACCACGGTGGGCCTCATGCCTGGTTTACCTGGCTGAGAGTTGCTTGCCCAGGGAAGCTTCCTCCCTCCTGGGCGGGGTGACCCTCTCCTGGGCAGAGCTGGCTGTGGAATTCAGTTCCACTTGCAGGTGGGAATTGGGCAACTCTGTAATGGGGCTGTTTATCTTTCTCAGGAGCTATTTAATGTCCTGTCTGATTGTTCTGTGCTGCCAGTAGTGGCTAGCTGCTTTCAGTTTGATTTTAGAAATTCTGGCTGCTGGAGAGTTGGCAGTGGCAGAGTTGGTGGGGTGGGGCTGGCTGGGGCACCTCTGGCTGAATTTACCTGAGTCTGTGAGCCTCAGACTGGGAATGATCCTCCCACCTGGGTGGAGCTGGCTCTCACAGTTCAGTTGCTCTTGCCCTTTGTAAAGATAGCCCCTTTGTCCTCTATTTCTCCTGGACCACTTTAGTTCCATTCTGCTCTGACTAGGTCTATGTCAGAGTCAAAGTTGGCGCTTTGCTCTGGCAGTAGGGGGAAGGGCTAGCTTCTAGAAACTGCTCTGTGGGCATGAGTGAGAATGTCTGTCACAGGATACTCATGCTTTCTCTATGATTTCAGCCCGTCCATGTTCAGCCTGTGAACGGTGTCTGTCTGCTGCTATCTGGAGGATTTCTTCCTGGTCACCGTTGTATGCTTTAGGTGCATGGAATGCTGGGCCCTGTGCCGGTGCTGGCACCGGCATGGCAGTGAGATGCCTCCCGGAGCTCAAATCTATATTTTCAGGCCAGAAAAGTTGATTTTTCCTTCCTGGCCAGAATGCCTACACTGTTATAACTTACTTGGGCTGTCTTTCTAGGAGTAAAAGTTTCTCTGGAGTGGTAAAACTGGGCTGTCAGAGGGAGCTTAGCTAGGGCTCTGCTGCTTTTCCGCCATCTTCCTGGAAGTTTCAGAGCTTATTTATTAAAATGGCATCTTGCTAATGTTTTCCCAGGCTGGCCTCAAACCACAGTATCTCTGTCTTCTGCCTCTTGAGAAGTGGGGATTACATAAGTGAGCTACTGAGTCCTCTTTGTAGATAAGTTTTAATCAATATGTAATTAACACTGCGGCAGTGACCATTCCATGTAAGTCTCAGTGGATTAACAATAGGAAGGTTCATTTGTCATTCAAGGCAATCTTGAAGCCATTTCACAAAACATGCTTCCAAGATTGCTGTGGGAAGAGCAGAAAGAACAGATATTCATGGCAGTATGTTCAAAAACTTGGGCCAGAAGTGGCTTACACCAGGTGGATAAACCAGCACAATGCCTCCTGCATATGTAAGGTACAGTGGCTGTGAACACATGCCCAGAGCCAGTCAGTCCTCTGAATACATGCCCTGAGCCAGTCAGTCCTCTTTAGAGGGAGTTGGCAGCCACTGTCCAATGACTCAAACAATGACCCAAACAATTACCCAAATGTTCCATTTTAATGTTCATGTATTTGATGATTTCTGTAATTTTATATTTATGTCATTCAAACACTGTGGGTTGAGTTCTCTTCAAGAACCTAGACTGAAAAGACAAGATATTTCCTGTCTTGTAGCTCCAGGGTGCTATGTCCTGAAACAAACATGTCAATGCATTGGAATAACAGAGGAAGAAGACATGATCTGTCTCAAGGGAAGCAAGACTAACTTTCCAGGACAGGACATGAGCAGAGTCTCAAAGATGCACAGCCCCTTTCAGAAGGATCACATTGGCTTTCTGCATATACTAAGAGAGTCCAAATGGTCAACATGGTACATGCAGAGCTGAGGTGCTTAGGAAACCTGGTGCAGGTCTAAATTGCTCAAAACTTTATATGCAATGGGTATGTGTGAATAGATGCTTCTGTGTGCATGTGTGTGTGTGTGTGTGTGTGCATGCACACGCACGGGTGCACTGTGACTCTTAGCTCTAATGGTTCCTTAAGCATTTCCTAGAAATAAGGACATTTTCTCATGCCTCACCATGTCATTACCATATCTACAAAGAGAAAGCCCTTTCAGCTTCGAATACCAGCTAATAATTGGCCCTTATCCAAATTTTCCCAGTTTTGGAAAGACATTCTTAGTTGTTTATCTCAAGCTAGGCCTACTCATGGTTTGCACTCTGTTTGTTGACATCCTGGCTCTTATCTATCACCTGCTATATGCACCTTTCCCTCTTCTGGTTTGTTTGCTGTCTTGATAAAACCATACTGTTTCTTTATCTGATGCCCACACTGCAGGTTTCTGTGTTTGCCATTAGTGGTCTGATATGCCTCTTCCTCCCTGTGTTAGGCTTCATTAGACTTACACTAAATATTTTCAGTACACCCTGTTAACAGCTGATGCTGAGCCACTCAGCTTGCCTCTGTTTACCATGACAATGATGCTCAGCAGGTACATGGCTAAGGGTATGACAACTAGCCCTGTTCTTACAGAGGACATACCTCCATATGACCAAATTCTCAGCTCTTTCTTCAATCACTTGACTAATAATTTTAACATTTACTGTCTTTTTGTGAAGTTAACATAATTTTAAATTATATCATCTTCTTAGCTTGTATTTTTTTGAAAAGGAGAGACTTTCTCATCTAAGAATAAAGTACAGTATAATAAGTAAAGTACAGTAAAATAAATAAGAATAAAGTACAGCCTTGAAGAAACAAAGAACTTTTATTGTCAGCCCTTTTATTTCTAATATGAGTAAAGAAATAGTACAATAAGCACTTAACAATGCCTTTTATTTTTCCTTATTATTTAATGTCATTAATGATCAATAGTGTCACTTAATATGTTAATATATGTTTAAATAATATGTAATATATAGATTTTTAAATAACTTATACTGAATCTGCTTCAGGTTTGTCAGGTGAATCCCTGCCAGCTTGGTATCTTTGTGGTGCAAACATGCAGCCATTGTCTCTGATGTTCCCTTGCATTCTCTCTTGGAATCTGTCATGACCCTGTGTACTCTCCATATTCCAGATGTTCCATGAACCCCTTCTCTCCAGAGATCCATTTCCTCTTTGTAGTTAGGCTTTGGAAACCACACTGGCTGCCAAGCTACTGTTCTTTCTAGTGCCTTCCAGTATACAGAGACAGACCTCTAGACATGGGAGAACAACAGAGTGAGTGTTTGTTTAGGTATCTGAGCTGCAAGTATCTATGTGTGCATTTGTATGTTTTCATGCATGGACACATGTATGGATATGTATTGTACATCTGCATGTATGTATATATGCACATGCATGTGTATAAATATGTACAAGCAAGCTAATATATACTGTAACAGGAGACAGCAATAGAATAAAGTGACCTCCATGAGAAATGAACATGGATTAATTAATATAGTTCAATTTAAATAACAAGGAATAAATCTGAGGGAATGGGGAAGCATTTTGTAAAGTTGAGTGTGCCTAACAAATATGCCAAGTTTGACAAATATCACAGAATTACTGTAATGACAAGAACAAATGATCATGGAAAATCATTGAATTAATATCAAAATTTTAACCAGAAGCTGTAAGTTTAATTTCTGGTTAGGACAGCCTTCAGCTTTATGATGTAGCTTTATGAAGTGTGTATGCCTCTGAGCCCTATCTATTAAAGTGAATAATGACGTTCACCCTGGTGAGATCAATGACATGATGCACAAGCTTCCACAGAGCATGGACTCTCACACTCTGAAAAGAAACTAGTTTACTGGCTGTGGTCAGTACTGGCATTACTCAGTATACTGAAGAATAAGCTAATTGCTTTAGGAACAACAAACTGGGAGAAGAAGAAAGTAATTACAGTAAAAGGAACCAAGACAGAAGCAGAGACTGTGAGAAATAGGGTAGGGCTGACATAACTGCTGTTAACCTACATAATTGGGAACAGACCTAGATGACCTCTGGCTCCACTTGCAGGACACACAATGGAGTCACACTCTATGCTCCTCACATAGCACTGCAGGGTGGGGACAAGCTTATGACCCAGGTCCCTCCATAGAGAGCTCATGCTTCCTCTCAGGGGAGCAGCTGGGCACTTACCCCTGGGTAGGACTTGTGGGAACGGGACAGAACATTGTTCATCTTTCAGAAGCTTCATTTCTCCTTAAGAATGCATATGAAGCCATTGATCAGCCTTTTGCTCAACGTCGCAGGCACTTGATGTGAAATTAAATGGCACTGCTTTTCTAGGCCACCAGTCCCTATGCAGTTGACAAACAACTCTTAATCAGCACTGGTATAGTCTAAGGGAACACAACTTTCCAGCCTGCTCTTTCTCCTTAGGCAATTAAAATAGAGGACTATTGTGGTGGTTCATACCAAAATTTTAGCTACTTGAATGACTGAAATCCACTGTGTTGAGGTTTAAAGCCAGGCCAGGCAGAGAAGTCTGTAAGACTCCATGTCCAAAATAACCAGCAGGAAACCAGGCTTAAGTCATAACTCAAATGTCAAAGCATCAGCCCACTGAAAGCAAGGCCCTAAGTTCAAAAGACAATACAGCTTAAAATGATTAGGAGGAAATAGACTTGATCAACCCAAAGTAGTTTATGTCTATAGAGTTTTACAACCTTCAACTTAAGAATGTATTGTTTCCATGTCCATTCTCTGAGAGAACATGAACTTGCAATATTACCTCTAGATGCATGGGCTGTTCATATTAGAACTAAAACACCACCATAGAAAATTGTAAGCATTTGGAAAAATGCACATACCCCAAACGTACTCAAAGTTCCTGTAGAGCGGGCAAAAATCAAGTGAGCTGGCTGTGGTAAAGCGTTGGGTTTTGAAAGGATCGAACTGCATTGGGTGAGTGGGGACTTATCATGATTTCCATCTGCAACTAAACTGAAGCCTATGCCATGCTCAGTGGCTTAAGCTTTAATTTTAAAAATGATATGCCGAATTTCCAGAGGAAAAATGAGGAAGCAGAAGTCAGGGGAAAACCCTCATTACTGGGAAGTGAGAAAGAAATTATAGGAAGTTGAGTTAAGGGTAGAAGAGTCTCAACTTCTGCCTATCAATCCACCAAGCCTCCAGCTGGCTTTTAGACAGGCAGGAGGCAAGAAGAAAAAAAGAAAACTGGCATTAGAACTACCTTTCAAGGGACACTCTGTAGTATGTGTCTGAATGTAATTAATTGCCTGAAAAATCAATCAAGTATTATCAAAGAATGTCAAGATCAAAATAATAGAAGTATGTCCCATATTTATGTATCTAAAGTCTTTAGTATTGTCAAGATGTCAATACTTTATCAAAGTAAAGATAATTTAACTATCCCTGAAGAATTTCTATAAAAATTGAAAAGCTGCATCTAATATTAATAATTATATTAATGTTCTAAACAATTCAGAAAATATGGACAAAGATGGAGATTTTACCTAATTTAATAAAATATAAACTATATTAGGTCAGAAAGCATGATAATAGTCGGAGTAGAGTCATAGAAATCAATAATATGTTATGAATGTAACAAACTCACTATTTGTTGTTAATTATTCTTTTTTATTAATAATTTCCCCCCAAATGACTGCATTTTGGTGAGGCATACGTTGTATAATCAGCTAATTAATATAGCTACCCCTCCAAGCACTTACCATTTCTGTGTGGTGATAACCTTCAAGACCTTTTATACACACACACACACACACACACACACACACACACACACACACAGAGAGAGAGAGGAAATTTACCCATGCATTAGAAATAATGATATTGCATCATTTTAAGAGTAATTGAAGAAGTTGGAAAAAAACATATTCAGTGAATTAAGCCAGGACCAGAGAAAGAAAGGATGTATGCTTTTGATATATGTGGAAACTAGAATTAATTATAAATATATAAGGAAACATTTTGGGCATGCAAGTAAACACAATGTATTAATCGAAATATAGCAGATTCCAGGGAGAACTCAAATGGTATAATACCTTAGCAAGGCTCACTCACAGTTAAAAAATAAACACCAGGAAATAGGATCTCCAAAAAGGGGTAGGGTCAAGTGGAGGAGAGAGACAAATGAAGAGATGAAGGGTGAGAATGCAATCATACAACTTAATGCATATCCCACAAAATTAAGAAAATTGTGGAAGGGATTGGGTGGGATGAGGGAAAATGATGAAAGTGGTGACATTCATCAAGATGCATTGTATTTATAAACTGCTTTGTTGAGTGGCAACTACTTTATACAAATGCTTAAAGGGAAGAAAAATATTTTAAAATAGATTAAAAGATAACATGTATACAATTTAATAGAATTAAGCTACATGGACAATTAAATTCTGTCATTTTCAGCATCATATTGAACCTGGGGATTATTTTGTTGAGTATAACATGTCAGTACCAGAAAGACAAATGCCACACGATCTTAATCACATGGAGAACCTACAAAGAGTGATTTGTGGTCAATAATTGTAGAGAGTACTGAGGATGCATCCTAAAGTCAGACTGTATGCATTGGGGGATGCCTGTGAACTCAAACACCATAGAAACCTCCAATTAGGCAGATCACAGCTCAGACATTCAACAAGCTGGGAAGAAAGACTTTATTTTAAGAATAGATGGTGAAAAGCAGGAATAGAAGCTTGGCTGTTCCACAGCAGCCTAGCACACAAGGCTCCACACTACTTTCTCTCTTTTTTTTTTTTTTGGCCAGTCCTGGGGCTTGGACTCAGGGCCTGAGCACTGTCCCTGGCTTCTTTTTGCTCAAGGCTAGCACTCTGCCACTTGAGCCACAGCGCCACTTCTGGCCATTTTCTGTATATGTGGTGTGGGGAATTGAACCCAGGGCCTCATGTATACGAGGCAAGCACTCTTGCCACTAGGCCATATCCCCAGCCCCCACACTACTTCTCTTAAACAAAAGAAAAGAAGAAAAGTAGTTACTGAGTGGATGGAATAAGCACAGCCCATGTATGCTCTGTTCACAAGAAACAAATGTTGTTTCAGTGACATGGGTAGATTGAAAGTAAAAGGATAGGAATAGATATATCTCATCAAAAGGAGAAGTCAGACTAGGGATGTTGCTCAGCAGTAGAATACTTACCTAGCATGCACAAGGTCCTTGTTTGATCCCAGAACTGCAAGAACACAAAAACAGAAAAGTATTAGCATTAATCTCTTTAAAGTTGGGCTTAAGTGTAGACTTAAGACTTTAGAGTAAAAACAAATTTCAGAGCTATGAGGTTCCCTATATAATGAGGGATTATTCCATTAAAAAGTCATGATGAGTCTTGAGTTTGTTTTGTGCACTTCCAAATGCATTAAAAAGAAGCTGATATTGCTCAGAGGAAATAAAGCCAACTCCACACTCCCATCTCAGGCACTGATGGAACCACCTGGATCCTCAGGAAATCACTAAGGACAGGTGAGATCCAAAGGATGCCTTCAAGCAAGAGGATCTGGGTGATAGTTGTAGAGAATCATATCCAGCATCAGCAACACACACACGTGCAAATTATTCCAAGTGTAGCGTGTGGGAGAATGATTCTCTGACCTGTGGTGGATTCAGCCTCTGCACAGAATTTTCTGAAGCTTCCTAGCAAACTAGGGAGCCAGTGGAGGCAAACTTTGACTAAAGAATTTTCTGTGTTTGATGGCCAAAAGAAACCATTTGGTCATGAGACATTCCTCCCCTGATGAGAGTTCCTTGGAAGATTTATTTACATACCATGGGGAAAGGGTTTTACTGTGTGTGGGGAAGTTTTATGGCTAAGATAGTTAACTCAGCACAAACAAGTAGTTAGGTGATAAATGTAGCCTTGCCTTGACCAGTCTAATTCTATAATGTATTGACAGATGTAGCCATGCTTAGATAAGTCTTATCTTATTATGTATATCTTTCTGTTTGAACTTTACTCTTGAAGTTGTAAACCAATGTTTTAGGACCCTATTTCTGAAACAGTCTATAAGTGCTGGCCCTCCCAAACTAAAATGTGCATTGGTTCATTTGCCTCTGCATCCCCCGTGTCCTGATTTTTGTTGCTTCAGTTTCTGGGTTCAAACCCCCTCTAGAGGGGCACCCCGACAGTAGCGCACATGGGGCTATGTGCTGAGGGTGTTTTCTTCTAGTGGTGGAAAACTGACCAATGCAGTAATAAAATGTACAGAGTTATATTCAAAAAGATAAGATGTATCAATTACTAATAACAGTAATGAAACAGAAGATATTACCATTGATCATGTATCATTTAAAGGAAAGCTTCCTTATAATGAATGAAAAAAGAAAACTTGGATAAAATCTCAAATTTTTGGAAAGACAAAGTATTTTAGAATATATCAGTAACTCAAGGTGCTCCATACCCAGTGAAAAAAGCAATAAAAACATTTTTCACAAAGATACCTTCATTGATAAATATAATAAAATGTGTAAGAAGTCACAATTTCTATAAAAATTTTCCAGAAAATGGTTACATTTGGAACAATTTCTGTAATATTTTACAAGGATAGAATAACGTAGTGCCAAATCTAGGAAAACACCACATTTAATAGAAAACAGAAAAAAAAAACCTTATTAGCCAAAATGCAAAACTTTTCAACAAAGGATTTGTATATTGGATTGAGTAAAATTACAAATAGCATCTGGGCACTGGTGTCTCACACCTATAATCCTCCCAGCAAGAGGCTGGGATCTGAGGATTATGGTTCAAAACTAGACCCAGAAGAAAAGTCTATGACACGCTTATCTCCAAAAAACTAGCAAAAAGCCATAAAGGGGAAGTGTGACTCAAATGGTAGAGTACTAGACTTAAGAGAAAATCTGAGTGAGAGGCCCTGAATTCAAATTCCAGTACTAGCACACATACAAAATATAAACAACATAAAACAGGTTTTTATTCCCCCATAAGCAAGGAAACTCCTAATTCTAGCTGTGGAGCATGTTGGGAACTTTGTGTGGAAAAAACTGGCAGGACAGGCAGGCTTCCAGCAAGTCCTCAGTCAGGTGGCAAACTCAGGTCAAGCCCTGCCTGTGTCAAGTGGGTTGGATCACTGAGGGACCAAGTACCCTTGGTGTTGCAGAACTTGTTCTGTGCCCGACACCCAGCTGCTTTCACAATCACCATTCCACCCTAGAGACCAGTATCAGGCCAAGGTACACAGATGCCAGTTATTTACACCTGTTGCCCTCCCCCATACCTGGCCTTCACCTACATCCAGGCATGGGAAAAATGTCCTGTGAAACTCCCCTACTATAATGTGATTTTGAATCTGACTCAACTCTATCCATTGGGGAGCAGGAAAACAGGTCACATCCTCAGTTACCCAGCTTACAGGTGTGAAACCCATAGTCTGTTCTGGCATACCTGTGTTTCTCAGTGGTAAGTAAAAACACAGAGATTATAAAATTAGGATTATCATTTTCCTCAGAAAGTCTCACAAATACACTCACAAGTATGGATTGGTATTGTTTTAAGAAAATCTCAGAGTCATTAAAATCAAGAGACAAAGTCCTGGCATCTTCCTTTGCCACCACCAAGTGAAGATCAAGGCCAAATAATTTTTTTCATTTTTTATTATTTTTCTACAGTTTTTGGAGAACCACGGCCTTGAGCTCTTGGCTTTTTTCTCTACCACATGAGCCATGTCTCCAGTCTGGCATTTTGCTAGTTTTTGCTACCTGGAGATGAAATCTTGCATACTTTTCTGCGTGGGCTGGCTTCAAATGGTGCCTGTAGATCTCAATTTCATAAATAGTTAGAATTACAGGTATGAACCTGCATGGGGTTCAGAAATTGCTTTGAATATCATAACAAATGTAATAAATGTAGCAAATGCAAATGAATAGGAGTAAACCCATTGCTAACTGTTTTACTATGGATATTATCTGGTTTCAAGGATCTTAAAGTGATGACGCTGATTTGTAGATATTCCAATGTGTGTGTGTGTGTGTGTGTGTGTGTGTGTGTGATCACGCGCACATGTGCCTGTGTACAGCACCTCCTGTCAATATTTCCTCCCCAAGGTCCTGAGTTCAAACCCTATTATTGCTAAAACTAATATCTACTTCTTTAATGAATTCATGAGACTGCACTGAGAAGCTAGTGGATTTCAGGTAGAAAGAAAAACATACGAATATGTAAAAAGAAACAGAAAAGTAATTTAGTGATTAAATCAAACACAAAACAGATCTGGTTAGTGAACTGGACATATAAATGCTTGAAAGATTTACATTAAATATAGGACTACTGTGTAGGTAGTGCTTGCCTGGGAGTAGGCAGGTAGTTTGCAAAGGCAAGACTTGCTCTGAGCCTCTAGAAGAAGATAGCATTGGTGAGGAAAAGGAGGAGCACAAGAGCAGGTGGGCAGAAGCTCAAACATTGACCAAGGTTTGGCAAAGCTAATGAGGGTCAGACTCCCTGGGTGGTAGCTGGACATTTTTCCCCTTCATCTCCTGACTTATCTCCAGTTATAATCTGTTGCTGGAAAGAGAGATGGTGTTGCTTGCCTACTTCCTCATGAATGATGATAGCTGCCCAATCCCCAGAACACAAGGTCCAGGGGCAAATGTTCTCTACCTGCTTCTAGCAGCATCAAGATTTAACAAGATGACTTCTCATTTCAACTGCCAATCAACCATCACACTGTACGGGACCCAGACTGATGCACAAGAGCCCAAGAATGCCTTCCACCTTCCTTCTGGTTTTTCCATCTCTGTTTAGAACATGGACCTTGAAGCTTCCATTCAGGCTTCACTGCCCACAAGGAACTCTGTGCCATGCATCTCTGGGGCTGAGCAGCTCAGGCCATCTTCTGCTTATTTGGGCCCTTTCCTGTCATCATAGAATGAGGTCAGTTGGTACCATGTATGCCAATGGCCTGTTGCCTTGTATTTCCATGACTGCAGGCAAACTCAGCAAAACAGGGCTGGATCTCAGTCCCTCAGGAGCTGCCTAAGACATGCACAAAATGGTAGCACAAGAACAAAGCAGCCAAAGAACAGGGGTCACTGGCTGTTGGCTCACTCAAGGCTAGTATTTGTTAAACAAGTGAATGGCTGGCTGGCTAGAGAAAAAAAATCAATACCCATTCTAAGAGGGATTAAAGAGAGACAGAAAGGAAGTGGAGGTCAGGTGATGTCCTTTTAGTTTGACCATGTAAACACATGTTCCTTGAAGGTTTCTTCATGTCTGGGAGCCTCCATGGCTATTAGAATCCTTCCCCCTGCCACAGTCAGTCAGAATTGCTTCCATATAATCTGACTGAGATGTGTGCAGTATGTCATTTTCTGAAGCAAACAGCTTTCTAAATTATTTTCGGCATAACATCAACAGCTCCAATAAATCTGCAAAGAAGATTGTGAACTTTACCAATGGCTTTCTTAACTCTGTGTGGCCTGAGCTGTGAATGTCCAGTTTCATGCTGCAAGAAATAAGCCATTAAAATAAGTAGTAAAGTGTGTACAATCTATCCACACCATTAAGCCATCAGCAACCCTAGGTTGATGAGCTTGGTCATGAACATAGTCTTTCTGTCTCAAAGGGCTGGCCTACTATAGTGCACTCATCTTAGATAAATACCTCAGTGTGAGGCTGCTCACAGGAGTTAGTATAAGAGACACAGGCTATGAAACAAAAATTTGATACTAAAGATCCAAGCACTGGAGACAAAAATGTTCACTCAACACACACTATACACCAACCAAACAAGCATACAGTAAGAACCTATCAGGCCTAGGGACTGTGATTTCTAACAAGTTAAAACTAAAATATATGCTGAATTTTGTAGGCAGACTAAAGTATTGTTCCTTCCCAGAGTTGTACTGACCCTAATTTTCAGCCATGAATATGGCACCTTAAAGGGCAGAAAAGACTGCATAGGTGGTTGATTGGCTTGAAAATGAAGAAAAAGCATTCAAGATCACCCAGGTGGTCCCAGTTTCATCCCATGGATCGTTTAAAGGTGAGGCTTTTTCTTGAGTGTTCCAGAGGAATGCAACATAGCTAAGATTCAACCTTCCCCAAGTGTATATGAGGACGAAAGAGCCTGGGAACACAAGATTTGTAGAAACTGGAATGACTATTAGCTCATAGGCAGCAAGAAAATGAAGCTCAGTTCTGCAATCACAAGGAGCTAAATGAGCAGGACCTCCCTCTCCAGTCCCCCTACTATACACACATGAATGCCTCCATGTTGAACCACAGCTCTCCAATATTCTTACATTAGTGTGGTAAAACCAACATTAGATTTGTAATCTACAGAAGTAGAAGCTAATAAGTCAGTGTTGGTTAAGCCACTACATTTGTAATAATTTGTTACAGCAATGATAAAATAACTATTACAGAAACCAGAAGCTCAATGTTAAATAAAGTGAAAGGCTGACAAGTTGTAAGTGGTCTGATTTTCTGAAATATTGACTGGAACTTGGAACTCAGTGTTCCTGATTATGAATGCTGGCATAGAGAGAGTGTCGGTGAAAAGAGGAGGATAGATGAGTACACCTGGCAACATTTGTGAGAACACTAAATAAATAAAGTACAAATAGTTTATTTGCAAAGCACTGTGATTCAGTAAATCTGTCTGTGGCTAGGCAATAAGTATTTTTCAAAAGCCTTAATTAAGAATGCTAGGAATGGTGGTACAGCCTGTAAGCCCAGCACTCACAAGGCAAAGGCAGGAAGTTGAAAGCCAGCCTGGATTACATAGTGAGCCCTTGTCTTACAAAGCTAAGGACTGAGAATTTAACTCTGTGGTAGAGCTCTTGCCTAATATGTTAGTATGTGCAGAGTTCTGGTACTTCCTACCACCCACTCTCATCTCAGTAGTTTTCAAGAAGGTAAGCTGACTGCCCAGCATGTCATCACATGCTGAGGAGAAAATGCTGATGGACCAGGGAAACTTGGACATGTACTGTAGAAACTGCCCACATGGGGGTTTCCTGTCACTATGCTGTGCTTCCAAGCAAGAAATACAAAACATTGTGAGAAAATCTCCAAAATACAACCCTAAAGAAATTCAATAATTGAGGAAACAACAGGTCAAACTCATGAACATTAATTAGGTGGGAAGAAACCTTGAAAAATTGTCCCTGACATCTAAGTAATATGTAAGAAAACTATGATCCAGAATGAAATCTTTGCCAAACGTCACCTGCTCATGATTTTTTCACCATAGCTCAGGATTTCATTTGCCTCTACCTATTGAAACATTGTACTCAGTGGCCTTAGCCTACTACCCCTCACCACACACACATTACCACTTTATTTGGGTATGAATTAGGTCAAAGTAGTGGGTATATCAATTTCTGTTGCTTTGCAACCTCAACTGCGCCAGTGCCTATGACAGATACAGACAGACACTTTTCAAAAGGAGCCCCAGGATTCAGCTTTGATGAGGTGGGTGAACAGAGGCTGTGAAGGTGAGAGGAAGCAGGTGTCAGATCTCTGGTATGTGAGAGACATGGGTAGGCACAAGGGTGATGGGTGAACTCTGGAAAAACCTGCATGTGAAATACATTTGCCCTGTATCTCAAGGCCATCGTTCAGAGTTTAAGGATGCTTGCCCATGTTGATAGGGGCTATAACCGTGTCACCAGCTTAACATGGCTGTAGAAGTCTAGAATTGGTCAGTCTAACTCCAAAAGGCCTGCTCTTCTAAAATTCAGGCCATGTCATAAATGGAATGCTAGCTACACCACCCCTGACCCAACTGGAAAAAATGCATACGTATTAGTAATAAAACTGGGGGAAGTTACCAACTGTTTGATTGTTACTCTTTTAGACATTTCATTCTATTGATCAAAGACAGTTTTCTTGACATTATCATAACACAGACATAAGCTCCTTCCAACCCAGACTCCCGAACCCATTCATGCTGGCTACACAAGATAATAGCTGTTCTCAGCTTCTGTCAGTTATCTGAATAATCTCTGCTTGCCTCATTCTGTTAGTGTTCTGCACAGAGCCCAAGGGATCTGATCCTGCAGGGGCTCTTCAGTGCTTTGGAAGCAAAACTGCAGTCCATGGAGGTTGATGAATAATATTTGCAACCACAATAACTCTTCTAACAGAGCTCATGGGTGGTGCATGTTATCTATAATCCTGCTCAACTTAAACCAAAAGAAAGGTATATTTTGCATTTAGCATTTCTAAAATTAACATTCCATCACAATATGGAAAATCCTGTGCTATAACTCTGCAGAAAATGAAAGCACATAGCAGGTCACAACTCTACCAGAGTGGGATGAGCCTCGGATTATGACTCCCATGGCTTCCCAGAAACTCAGTTTCCCACAAGTTCCCCCCAAAATGACAATGAGATCATTTAGGGTAAGGATGCTGTTCATGTCAAAGTCCCAAACTGAACTCATCCCACATCTGAAGAAAGTGAAGTAAAATTTGCAAATATTTGTTTGGATTTATCTTACTTCCTATTCTCAAACCTTGTTGGTTTACCGAAATCTTAGTTGGTTTAAGATCAAGATGACTGTTGATCTTATACCTTAAAGGTATTGTATTTGTAAAAGTTTATCACAGAAAATAAAGACCCATAAAATGCAGGAATAATTGCCAAAAGTTTATAATACTTAAATATAACTATATATCAGAATATTTTAAAAGATTAAGGATCTCTGAAATCGTTCTTTTCTAGACATGAAAAAATGGGGGGAAAAGTCAGAACTCTGGAAGAAAAAGATTTGCAACAAATGTTTATACAATATGAACATCTGAATTTTGTTGAGCCGCTCACCAACATTTTAATATACCCTAATCCTACCACTATCCTGCAAATAGTAGGCTAAAGATAAAATTTCCTTAGTGATCCAGAGTGTAAGGAGTAATAGATGAAACCTAAGGAACACAATTCCCGAAGAAGTTTAATTGTTTGATCTGTCTAGCTCTTTGGGGGAAGATCATACTTGCAATGCCTTTGTTTATTGATCATCGGAAGCTAACTACACTTTCCCAAAAGGAAATGGTGTTTGCTGAAACAGACCAATAAAGAACCTTGGAAGAGAAAGCTAAGTAGTGAAATGACCACCCGGTCCTTGAAAAGCCCCTCAACTCTCCTGGAAATTCAGAAGGCACACAGGGAAGATGTTCATACTTGAAAGAAAGAAAATCCTTAAGATTACCTAAGCTTATTGGCTTGAAACTTAGTAAGTGAAGGGTAAGGCAGAGGAGTCAGCTGTTTTTCTGAGGGTATATTCTAAATGCACTCCTAGCTACAAAGACACCTGAGTGTTCTTAGTTCAAGGCATTTAATTAAATTTATGTCCATAATTAGGTGATTACAACTCTAAGTAGACAGTTCAGCAGCCACACACACACAGTAAAGGATGGAATAGTCTAGAACTGGCTCAGAAGACCCATACAAGCAGTAGCAATAAACTCTGGAGAGAAAACAGAATTTTTGTTTTCAGAATTACTAGATCGCATGAAGTGGAATTCTTATATTTCAACAAAATAATTTTAAGATATAAAGATAAATGGATGGCCAAGTGGCAGTGGCTCATACCTGTAATCTTACCTACTCAGAAGACTGAGATATGGGGATCACAGTTCGAAGCCAGTGCAGGGAAGGAAAGTCTATCTCCAATTAACCACCAAACAGCCAGACATTGAACTACAGCTCAAGCAGCAAAGCGCTAGCTTTACCCTCAAAAACTCAGGGGCAGTGCCGAGGCTCTGAGTTTAGAAATAAAGTGTAGCTCATACACAAGAATAAATAAAACAGTCCTGAGGAAATTCAGACTCTGAGCTTCTAAACAAGAGTGAATTTAAGAGTTATTTAAGTTACATTCAAAGAACTAAACTACACTGTTTCAAAAAAAAGTGTGGGAAAGAAAAGTACAACAATTTCTCACTAAGTAAGAAAGCACAATAAGGAGAAATGATTAAAGAATATGTCACATGAATTTTGGAATTGAAGACTACAACAAGAGAAATGAAAAATAAATCACCATAATTCTCAGCAACAATTCCTTTATGGCCAGAGATGTTGAGCATTTCTTCATGTGTTTATTTGACACTTTTACTTCTGAGAAGATACTCTTTAGCTCATTAGCCAATTTATTAATTGGATTGTTTTTTTGAGGGTTTAGTTTTTATGTTCTCTGTATATTCTGAATATTAGGCCATTGATTGGCGTGTAGCTGGCAAAAACCTTCTCTCATTTTGTAGGCTGTCGTTTTAGCTTGTTGACTATACTCTTTGCCATACAGAAACATTTTAGTTAGATGCATTCCTACTTAGTAAATCTTTTTTAAAACTTTGTAGTGCTTCTGAGTCTTTACTCAGGATGTTATTTCCTCTGCCAAAGGGTCCTAATGTTTCTCCTACTCCTTCCTGGCACAGGTTCATAGTTTCAGGTCTTATATGCAGATATCAAGTGCATGTGGATATCCAGTTTCCCCAGCACTTCACCCTGGTTAGAATGGCCATTATCAAGAATACAAGCCATAACGGATGCTGGCAAGGATACAGCCAAAAGGGAACCCTATGATCTAATATACTATTGGTGGGAAAGTAAACTTGTTCACCTGCTCAGAAAATAAAAAAATTAAAACATATAACTACTCTATGATCCAGACATTTCACTCATGGGCATTTATCACAAAGATTACAAACCAGGGCCCAGTAAAGCCACAGCAACAACCATGTTCACTGCAGCAATATTCACCATAGTCAAAGTATGGAATCAGCTCAGATGCCCTTCAATGGACAATTGGATCAAGAAATGTGGTATGTATACACAATGGTACTTTTCATATCCATTAGAAAGACTGAAGTTGTACCATTTGTAAAGATATGAAAAGACCTGGAAAAATTATCTTAAGTGAACTAAGTCAGGCCCAGAGAGAAAATGGATACATATTTGCCCTTATATGTGGAAGCTATATTTATCTTATAAACTTATAAGTGAATCTGTTAAGTGGTATCCAAGTGTATACAAATGTATTAACTGAAATATTGTAGACTCAAGGGAGAACTCAAGTAGTGCAATTATATAGAAAGAGAAAGTCAAAGTTCAATAAAATAAACACCAGGAAGCTGGTACTTGAAAAGGATGGAATTAGGTCAAAGGAAACTGGATAAATGAGTGAAAAGGAGAAGAGGGGAATAAAGCAGTTCCAAACTCAATGATATCATACAAAATTAAAAGTGAGGGAAGTAGCGGGTTGGGAAGAATGTGTGAGAATGTTGAAAAGGATCATACTGGTCAAAGTGCATTTGATTATTTTTATTTTATGTATTTATTGTCAAAATGATGTACAGAGGGGTTACAGTTTCATACATAAGTCAGTGAGTACATTTCTTATTCAAATTGTTACCTCCTCCTTCCTTTTTCTCCCATCTTACTCCCTCCCTATTTCTCTCCCCCCTTTCCATGAGTTGTACAGTTGGTTTACAGCATATAGTTTTGTACATATTGTTGTTGCATTGGTTTATCTTTTATCCTTTGTCTATCCACTTTGATGTTTCCCTTCCCTTCCCTACTTCCAATAAATGTATATACAATACCAAAGGTACCAAAATCAGTTACAGTGACCTCATGGCTAAAACCATGGGGAAGAAAGACAAAAGGAAAAGGCATAATTTCATATGGTATGTTGAAAATAACAACAACGATGATAAATTACTTATTTCCATAACTTGGATTTCATTTCTCTTAGCGTCATCTTATGTGTTCATATGTACATAGCTATTGAGCTATTGTGATCTCCTGTTAGGATTATCCTAGACATGTACTAATTATTCTCAATGAGCAAAACCATAAAATTTATGTTTCTTTGGGTCTGGCTCACTTCACTTAGTATCATTTTTTCCAAGTCTTTCCGTTTCCTTACAAATGAGACAATGTCATTCTTTCTGATAAGGGCATATAATTCAATTGTGTATATGTACCACATTTTCCAGATGCACGCATCTACTGAGGGGCATCAGGGTTGGATCTATACTTTAGTGATGGCAAATTGTGCTTTGATGAATGTAGTTGTGCTGATGGCTTTGGTGTGGTCTTGCTTGTAATCTCTTGGTTAGATGCCCCAAAGTGGGGCTGCTGGGTCCTAGGGAAGTTCTATGTTTAGCCTTTTGAGGAATCTCCATACCACTTTCCAGAGTGGTTGAACAAGTTTACACTCCCACTAACAGTGCAGTAGTGTTCCCTTTTGGCCACATCCCTGCAAGCAGCTGTTGTTATTAGTTTTCTTGATAATGGACATTCATACTGGGGTGAGGTAGGATCTCAATGTTGTTTTGATTTGCATTTCTTTTATGGCCAATGATGTTGAACACTTCTTCATATGTCTCTTGGCCATTCTCATTTCCTCTTCAGAGAGGTCTCTTTTTAGGTCTTTAGCCCATTTGTTAAGGGGGCAGTTGGTTCTTTGAGGATTTGTTTTGGGGGTAATTTAATTTTTTGAGTTCTATGTATATTTTAGATATGAGGCCTTTGTCTGTTATATGGCTGGGGTAAGGAGAGGTGAGGAGGAGGAGGTTGGCAGAGGGGAGATGTGGAATAGGTGAGGCAGGCAAGGTGGGGAAGAGATGCAGGCAGAGCAGGAAAGGAGGAGGCAAGGTGAAGTTAGGCAAATGTCAATCATGTAATGAATGATATGTGGAAGACCATACAGACTACTGTAAGAGAAATACGTACAGTATTTGAAGAAATAAAGCTTGAAATTTTCCAATTTGAAGAACATTAACATACACATACAAGAAGCTCAATAAGCTGGAGATATTATAATCAAAATGTAGAGCACCAAAGAATGTTTATTGAAAGCAGAAAGAGAAAAGAAATTTAGGGTGAGATCATTGTAAAGCAAAGAAATCATTGAGCTGTCTTCTAAACAAAGACAAAAAAAGAAGCCACTGGAATAATGTACTCAACGTGAAAGAGAAAACTTCTATACCCAGGAAAACTAACCTAAACCAACAGCAACAATAAAAATGTAAGATGATTTTCAAAAACTGAAAGAAATAAAAACAATATCTGAGAGCATTTGCTGGCAGACCTGCCCTGTACTACATATATATATATATATATATATATATACACATATATATATAATACTATATATAGTATAGTATATATAGTATATATATAACTATATATAGTATATATATGTATATATATATATATATATATATATATGGAAGGAATATAAAGTGGAACTCTTTCAGTTACCAGAGTAACTGAAGGCACCAATAAAGGAATGCATACAGTGAGCTGTGTAGCAACAAACAAAATACATGCTTACATTGTATTTTATGATCATATTAATTTTGTCTGTGGCATATATTGAAAATCTGATTTGGAAAACTAATAAAGCAATAACTACAAATCTGTGATGACAGATGTAAATGTTTTAAGCTATAGTTTATGATACTAACACACAAAGGAGTGAATGACAGAAGAAATCTACAAATAATGTTTGTATGTACCACTGAAATTTAATAATATGAATTACTCTGTATTAACTTAATATTTTCAGGTTGTCCACCAAGAAAAGACAAAAGAATTAAAATATTATATTTGGCAATATTTATTGAATTTAAAGGAAGACAGCAATGGAGGAATTGAGGTAATAATAAAAATACAGAAAACAAAGAGCAAAAAGACAGGGCTTTTAGATACCAATCAGTGACTTCATTGAATGTGGATGCATTAAAGTTTCCACTTAGGAGTGAGAGGAGCAGATTGGCCCTCTTTTTAAAACCGCAAATCAATCATATTCTATCTATGGGATTCACCCAATACTGAAATGCAAAAACCGATTAAAAGTAAAAGGACACAAAAAGACACATAAGCAAGTTGTGGCCAATTGAGAACTGGAGTAGTTCTATCAGCATCAGAAAAAATAACTTTTCTTTTTAAGTTTTGGAAATGTTTTATCTTCCACACACCTTTGGCATCAATTCTGCTTTGTGATTAGCATTAACATCCAAATATCTTCACAAGAACAAAGATTGCATTTAAGAATCAAATGTCTAACATATGAAACTGTAACTGCTCTGTATATCAGTTTGACAATAAAAAAAGAACGATTTAGAGAATTCCAGGTGCTTATGGCTCATGTCTGCAATCCTAGCTACTTAAGAAGCTTAGCTCTGAGGATCATGGGTTGAAGCCAGGAAGGTCCATGAGGCTCACCTCCAATTAACCATCCAAAAGCTGTAAATGGAGCAGTGGCTCAAGTGGTAGAGCACAAAGCTCAGGAACAGTGCCAGGCCCTAAGTTCAAGCTCCAGGACCAGCACACTCTAAAAACAAAAAATTGTGTAAAGATAATAAAAAAGAAAAGAAAAATGAGGGAAAGAGTAGGTTGAAGGGATGAGTGCGAATGTTGGAAGAAGCAGCATTGATCAAGACATGTTGTACTTATAAACTTCTTCGTTGAATGACAACTCCTTTGTACAACTACTTAAAGATAATGAAAAAATATATATTTTTCAAGAGTGGTTTAGTGAACAATGAAAGTCACTAGCAATGATCAATTTTAAGCACTTTTATTTCCCTGTAATATACAAGTGGAAATGTTTAATCTGTTCATTCTGACTTTGCTAATAAGACAATGAGTTCTTGAGTTTGTTAAATGAAACAAGGTAATTTTATTCAAGCGCACAGAATATATCCTATTGCTAAATAATTTAATTTTAAAAGTTAAAAAGAACTAAGCATTTATTTAAAACACAAAGATCAAAGAGCTGAGGGCATTGCTGAAGTAGTGTGGGTCTTGCTTAACAAGAGAACAGCCCTTGGCTCAAAATGCAATTTTGCAAACCACAACAAAATACAAGTTGTATCAAAATTGATTAAGGTGTTTAACAACATTCACTGTCAGATACCAAAGAGCAAAACCAACTTTAAGAGAAAATAGTTAATGTTAACAAAGATGGGTATTCTATCATAGTAAAGTGGCAAACATATTAAGAGTATCTAAAAATATGAAAAATAATAGAACTAAAAAATAAGTGAATCAAATACAACAGAATCAAATAGAGTTCTATTACATTAACACTTTCATTTGAGTCGTTACTAAAACAAGGAAATACGATATTTTGATATTATAAACTAATCAGACCTAATATCCCCCCAGAATGTGTATCTTTCTAAAGTACAAACCACTATCTAAAAATATACAAAATCCTAGCCAGAAAATAAGTCTCAGTATATTATTGGATATGTAAATAATACAAAATATCTTCCTCGATTACAATGGAAAGAAAATATAAATAAGTAACATAAGAAAAGCCAAGAAAAATCACAAACATTGAAATATTAAAGAATGCAATTGTAAATAGCCAATTGTTCAAAGAAGAAATCAAAAGAAAAATTAGGAAATACATTAAGTTCAAAATGAACATGGAATGTAGCAAAAGTAATGTCCAGGAATAAGTTTATAATTACAAAAGCCTACCTTATAAAAGGAAAAAATAATTAAGTGTACCTTTCCATCCTAAAAAACAGAAAAGAAGAAATAAAAGCCAATCAAGAATACAAAAAATAATGAAAATTGGAATGGAGACAGGTACTGGTGGCTCATACCTGTAATTCTAACTACTCAGGAGGTTGATGTCTAAGAATAGCAGTTCAAAGCCAGGTCAGGCAGAAACGTCTCTGAGACCTTTATCTCCAATTTACCCGCCAAAAGCCAGAAGTAGATCTCTGGCTCAAGTGGTAGAGTGCTAGCCTTGAGCACAAAAGAACTCATGGACATGCCCAGGCCCTGAATTCAAGCCCCAGTACCAGACCCCCCCCCCCCACCCCGCTCCGGGCCAAATTAGAATGGAGTTAAATACAGAAAATTAAGAACATATCAAGAGCGGGGAAAAAATACTGGTATCTACAGTTAGTTCTTTTAAAAGTTCAGTAAAGGGCTGGGGATATGGCCTAGTGGCAAGAGTGCTTGCCTTGTATACATGAGGCCCTGGGTTCGATTCCCCAGCACCACATATACAGAAAATGGCCAGAAGTGGTACTGTGGCTCAAGTGGCAGAGTGCTAGCCTTGAGCAAAAAGAAGCCAGGGACAGTGCTCAGGCCCTGAGTCCAAACCCCAGGACTGGCAAAAAAAAAAAAAAAAAGTTTAGTAAAATTGATATTTTCTAAGATTGTCCAAGGAAAAATGAAAATAAACTCAAATACTGAAATAAAGAACAAATGAAAAGGAAAACATTGCTACTGACATTACAAATAACTATTGGAGGATGATATTAATAATTCCATGTCAACAAATTGTAAGACCTAGATGAATTATAAACACTCACAGAAAGACCCAAACAACCAGAAGTTACTAGAAAAGACATTTAAAATAAAAATGGTTGCATTCAAGACCAAGTGAGATTTATTATAAAATTAATGATAGCTTAACATAGAAAAAAATCAGTTAATATGTTAAACTATATCATTAGAAGAAACCCACATCCCAGTTTAACAAACAAAATATCCAAGAGGTTTTAACACTTTTCATTGTAAGACCATTTAATAAAATGAATATGAAAGTGATATTTTTATCTTCTACCTGATGAAGGCATTTAGCAAATGCTTAGGTAGTCTTCAGTAATAGTGAATGAATGAAAGTGTTTCTCATGAAACCAGAAAGAATACAAACACAGAAAGTAGTGCTGTGGCTCAAAGTAGTACAGCTGAAGAGTTCGGAGACAGCGCCCAGGCCCAGAGTTCAAGCCCCATGACTGACAAAAAAAAAAGAATACAAATATATATGTACCTTTACCACTTCTATTCAGTGTCATGCTAGAGACCCTGATCAGATCTACTAGATAAGTCAAAGAAATAAAATCATTCAAGTTTAAAAGAAAGAAAAAAATTTAAGGGTCTATTTGTACATAGTATGATCTAAGTAGTAAAACCACTAAAACATCTACCAAAAACTCTAATAATAACAAGACTAACATCAAAACCCCACAAAACAACTATTAGAGCTAAACAAGTTTACAAGATTCAGGACTAATCTAAAAATACCTACTGGCCAACTGATTTTTGACAATGAGACCAAGATTAATCAATAGAAGAATTAAGCATATACATCAATTAAAATTTTTTAAAAAGCATTTGGGGCAGATGCAGTGGCTCATGCCTATAATCCCAGCTATTTAGGGGCTGAGATCTAAAGATCTTAATTCAAAGCCACGAGACTCTCATTTCCATTAACCACCAAAAAACCAAAAGTGGAGCTGTGGCTCAAGTGATAGAGCACTAACCATTAGCACAAAAGTTCAGGAACAGAAGAACCCAGGCCCTGAGTTCATTATTCACAAAAGCCAAGATGTAGGAACAATTACTATATAGACACACAAAATAGGAGTGGGTTTCCTTTTAAAATTACCAAACTGGTATAAAATTACATTGTGGTAATGTAGGTATTGCCATACTGGAATTCAATCATGCGATACAGAGAAGTCACATTTTGAAAGGTAGAATCTGGAGTCCTCATTATAAAACTGGTGACTGTGATCAAACATGTGTTCCTAAAAAACCGTGCTGACTCAAATACAGGTATTACTGTTAGGAAATTGAACCATAGGGGTAGTAAAGAAAGAGCAGAAGCCGGACTTCCGGGAAGACAGCATAGCAGCTGCAGTGCAATAGCTCAGCTCCCTCCAGCACTGCAGATTTCTCACCCCATAGAAACTTTTACCACTAGAAATACAACCAGCCTAAGTTGTAACAGTACAGGGATTCTGGCCAGGAAGGAAAAACCGACTTTGCACATCTGAAAACATAGATTCGAGCTCTGGGCGGTTTCCCACCGCCCCGCCAGTGTCGGCGGCACTGGCACAGTGCCCATCACAGCAATCTGCACTCCACGGAGGTAAAGCACACAGTGGAGACCTGCCGGCGCCTGAGAACAGACGACCTGAAATCGCCGAGAAAGCGTGCTGGTAGACTGGCATCCCCAATTCAAATGGGCAGAAGAAACACAAGAAGGATGGCAAACAATGAAGTCTTATCTCCCACTCAAAACAAGGAGGAGGCAGAGCAGCCAATCAAAGACATAGAAGAGAACCCTCAAAATGCTCTACAAAGTCTACTGATAAACATGATAAATGAAAAGTTCGAATCTCTTCAGTCAATTATGTTAGAGCGTGAAGAGGCAAAGCAAAAATTAATGGAGAATTTCATGGCATCCACAAATAGAAAGATAAATGAGCTTCAAGAGTCAAATGAAAAGACAGCTACCAAGCTTAAAGATTTGAGAGACAACACTCAAAACCAAATTACTGAAGTTAATGAAGTAAAGAAGTCTATACAGGACCTAAGAAATGACATGGACATCATCAGGAAAGACCAGTCAGAAGGAAAAGAGATTCGAAATCAAGTAGCTAGCCTACAGTCCCGACTAACTGAAGCAGAGGATCGAATCTCAGGAGCTGAAGATTCCTTAGATTCTACGGAGAAAGATAAAAAATCAATACAAATCCAGTCCAAGCAACAAAACAGATCACTACAGGAGATTCAAGACACGATCAGGAAGCCCAATTTAAGGATAATAGGTATTGAGGAAAACTTGGAGAAAGAGGTTAATGGGATAGGCAACCTATTTAACAGAATATTAGCTGAGAACTTCCCAAACATCCAGAAGGAAAGGCCTATACAGATACAAGAAGCATGTAGAACCCCAAATCGACCAGACCAGAATAGGGCATCCCACCGACACATTGTGATCAAAACAGCTTCAGCAGAGTGCAAGGAAAAAATACTCAAAGCTGTTAGGGCAAAGAAAACAATCACATATAAAGGAAAAGCAATCAGAATTACCCCAGACATCTCAGCAGAGACCATGAAAGCAAGGAGAGCCTGGAATGAAGTATACCAAACTCTAAATAAAAATAAATACCAACCAAGAATTCTGTACCCTGCCAAACTCTCCTTCATAGCCGAAGGTCAAATAAAAGTCTTCCACAATAAGGAAAAACTGACACAATATATCTCCACCAAACCAGCCTTACACAAAATCCTTAAAGATGTATTATACAGGGAAAATAATCAAGATCCCAACACAGACAGAGAAATGAACCCTAATTAGTAAACATCAGATCAAGAAATGGGAAGACACAGCTTTAAACAAGAGAGTGATAATGAAAGGAACAAACGATCATCTCTCAATCCTAACTGTCAACATTAATGGACTTAATTCGCCAATCAAACGATATAGGCTCATAAGTTGGATCAAAAATCAAGATCCATCTTTCTGCTGCCTCCAAGAGACACATCTATCCAGCAAAAGTAAACATCTTCTAAAAGTGAAAGGCTGGAAACAAATCTATCAAGCAAATGGCCCCCATAAGCAGGCTGGAGTTGCAATCCTAGTATCAGACAAAATTGACTTCAAATTTAAAAAGGTAAGAAGAAACAAAGAAGGTAACTACATACTAGTAAAAGGATCTCTCCTACAGGAAGAAATAACCATTCTAAATATCTACACCCCAAATGCAGGAGCACCCAACTTCATCAAACAAACACTACTGGCTCTAAAAACACTCATAGACCCAAACACATTGATAGTTGGGGACTTTAACATTCCACTATCACCTCTGGACAGATCAACACACCAAAAACTGAACAAAGAAACAAAAGAACTAAACAATTGCATAGACCAACTAGACTTAATCGACATCTACAGAATATTCTACCCAGAAACAACAGAATACACATTCTTCTCCGCAGCACATGGAACATTCTCCAAAATAGATAACATCTTAGGGCAAAAAGAAAATCTGTACAAATTCAGAAGTATCAAAACCATTCCCTGCATTCTCTCAGACCACAATGGAATAAAATTAGAGGTCAACTCAAACAGCCACCACAGAAAATCCTACAATTCATGGCAACTAAACAACACACTGCTGAACCATCAGTGGGTCATTGAAGAAATTAAAACGGAAATTCAAATGTTTATGGACTTCAAACAAGTTGAGGACACAAAGTACCAGCTCCTTTGGGACACAGCAAAGGCAGTACTCAGAGGAAAATTTATATCTCTGAGTACATACATCAACAAACTGGAGAAACAGCAACTCAGTAATTTAAGGAAGCACCTTAATTTTCTGGAGAGAGAACAGCAAGACAAACCCCAAGTCAATAGATGGGAGCAAATAATTAAAATCAAATCAGAAATAAATCAATTAGAGACGAAAAAAAACATAGAAAGAATCAACAAAACAAAGAGTTGGTTCTTTGAAATAATCAACAAGATAGACAGACCCCTGGCAAACCTGACCAAAAAACGAAGGCAGCACACTCAAATAAACAAGATAAGAGATGAAACAGGTAACATCACCACAGAAATAACTGAAATTCAGAAAATAATAAGGGACTATTTTGCAAACCTTTATGCCAACAAATTCGAGAACTTGGAAGAAATGGATGATTTCCTAGAAAAATTGATATTCCCAAACTCAACCATGAAGATTTAAACCTTCTAAACAGACCCATATCCAGTATTGAAATAGAAACGGCAATAAATGATCTCCCATCCAAGAAAAGTCCAGGTCCAGACGGATTCACTGCAGAATTCTACAAGGCCTTCAAAACAGAACTCACTCCAATATTTCTCAAACTCTTCAATGAAATTGAAAGAGAACGTTCACTTCCAGACTCATTCTATGAAGCCAGTATAACCCTCATCCCAAAACCAGGCAGGGACTCATCACGGAAAGAGGACTATAGACCGAATTCCCTGATGAATGTAGACGCAAAAATTCTCAACAAAATTTTGGCCAATCGACTTCAACAGATCATCAAAAAAAATCATACACCACGATCAAACTGGATTCATCCCAGGGATGCAAAGCTGGTTTAATATACGCAAGTCAATTAATGTAATCCACCACATCAACCAGAGCAAGCTAAAGAACCACATGGTTTTATCTCTGGATGCGGAAAAAGTGTTTGATAAAATCCAGCACCCATTTATGCTAAAAGCCCTGGAAAAACTGGGATTCCAGGGAACATTCCTGAATATAATCAAGGCAGTTTATGACAAACCAACAGCAAGCATAACTCTAAATGGTGAAAAACTAAAGCCATTCCCTTTAAAATCAGGAACAAGGCAGGGATGTCCACTCTCTTCCCTGCTCTTCAACATAGTACTACAATTCCTAGCCAGAGCAATCAGGCAAGAAGGAAATATAAAGGGGATCCAAACAGGAAAAGATGAAGTAAAACTTTCTCTCTTCGCAGATGACATGATCCTATACCTAAAGAATCCCATAGACTCTACCCCCAAGCTACAAGAGCTGATCCAAAACTTTGGCAAAGTTGCAGGATATAAAATAAACCTTCAAAAATCAATGGCCTTTCTGTATGCTAACGACCCGAAGACCGAGGCTGATATCAGGAAAGCAACCCCCTTTGCAATAGCCTCCAAAAACATAAAATATCTAGGAATAACCTTAACCAAAGAAGTGAAAGACCTCTTTGAGGAGAACTTTAAAACCTTGAAAAACGAAAACCTCCCATGCTCCTGGATTGGGAGGGTTAATATAATCAAAATGGCAATATTGCCAAAGGCTATCTACAAATTCAATGCAATACCCATTAATATCCCAACACCATTTTTTGATGAAATAGAGGAAGCAATCCAGAAATTCATATGGAACAATAAAAGACCTAGAATAGCAAAAACAATCCTAAGCAGAAAGAACAGTGCTGGAGGAATTACAATACCCAACTTCAAGCTGTATTATAAATCTATAGTAATAAAAACAGCTTGGTATTGGCACAGGAACAGGTCTGAAGACCAATGGAACAGAATTGAAGGCCCGGGAATGAACCCACAGAGCTACGCCTACTTAATCTTTGATAAAGGGGCTAAGACAATAGTTTGGAAGAAAGGTAGCCTCTTTAACAAATTGTGCTGGAAAAACTGGCTCAACACATGCAACAAACTAAAACTAGATCCTTATATATCACCCTGCACCAAAATCAATTCCAAATGGATTAAAGACCTCGAAAACAAAACAGACACCCTGAAAACACTAAAGGAAGAAGTAGGAGAAACACTTGGGCTCCTTGGCGCAGGACGGAACTTCCTGAACAAAGACCAGAAAGGCTACAAATCAAAGAAAGGTTGGACAAATGGGACTGCATCAAACTGCAGAGCTTCTGCACGGCAAAGGACATAGCTTGCAAGATAAACAGAAAGCCCACAGAGTAGGAGAAGATCTTTACCGGCCATTCAACAGACAAAGGCCTCATATCTAAAATATATGCAGAACTAAAAAAATTACTTTCCTCCAAAACAAAACCGCAAAGAACTAATAGCCCACTCATCAAGTGGGCTAAAGACCTACAAAGAGACTTCTCTGATGAGGAAATGAGAATGGCCAAAAGACATATGAAAAAGTGCTCTACATCACTGGCCATAAAGGAAATGCAAATCAAAACAACATTGAGATTCCATCTCACCCCAGTAAGAATGTCATATATCAAGAAAACTAACAATAACAGTTGTTGGAGGGCATGTGGCCAAAAGGGAACCCTACTTCATTGTTGGTGGGAATGTAAACTGGTTCAGCCACTCTGGCAAGCAGTATGGAGATTCCTCAGAAGGCTAAATGTAGAACTCCCCTACGACCCAGCAACCCCACTTTTGGGTATTTATCCAAAAAACTACAAACAAAATCAAAGTAAAGCCACCAGCACAACAATGTTCATTGCAGCACAATTTGTCATAGCGAGAATCTGGAACCAACCCACATGCCCCTCCGTAGACGAATGGATCAGGAAAATGTGGTACATATACACAATGGAATTTTTTGCCTCTATCAGAAAGAATGACATTGCCCCATTTGTGAGGAAATGGAAGGACTTGGAAAAAATTATACTAAGTGAAGTGAGCCAGATCCAAAGAAACATGGACTCTATGGTCTCCCTTATTGGGAATAATTATCACAGGTTTAGGAAAGTCACAACAGAGGATCACAAGAGCCCAAGAGCTATACCCTTATGATCCCATAAGATGATGCTAAGTGAAATGAACTCCATTTTATGAAAATGATTGTTATATCAGAGTTGTAACTACTTTCAACATCCCATGTGTATCTAGTTTTTACTATTGATGATGTTCGTGTATCACCTTCTTGTGATTGTATCTACACTATCTCTGTAATCTTATCTGAGTGTATGAGAAACAGTGTGTACTGGTATTAGAAGTAGGAAATTGAAAGGGAATACCAAAATTGAGAGACAAAGGGTAAAATACGAGAAACAACAACAAAAGCAATACTTGCAAAACTGTTTGGTGTAAGTCAACTGAACACCTCAGGGGGAGAGAGGGGGAGGGGGGAGGGGGGTATGAGGGACAAGGTAACAAACAGTACAAGAAATATATCCAATGCCTAACGTGTGAAACTGTAACATCTCTGTACATCAGTTTTGTAATAAAAACTTTAAAAAAAAAAAAAAAAGAAAGCAGAAAAACAATCTCAACAAACCAGACCAACTCTCATGGAGAGGTGAAGAGGAACAACATGGTGACCTGAGGAGAGTCAGGAGATACCAGGCATGGTGCACAATGGTGGCTGAGGCTCTGGGGCCTAAATAGGGTCATGGTCAGAGGCAGGGTCACAGGGAGCTTGAGACTTCAGAGAGTCTCTCAGGTTCATGGTACAGCTCTGGTAGATTCAGAAGCTGCAGTCACCACATTGTGCTAAATTATGCTCTTTACATGGATAATTTGTATGCTATTAGAACTGTATCTCAATAAAAGTGCTTCTTAAAATGTACTTGGGCATCACAAATATCAAGCTAAAATCGATTTTTGTCATTGGTTTTTTTTTTTCTGGAATGCAATACTGTCGCATCTATAACTGGGAGGGTGACAAAGGGCAAGTGCTGAGTCAGCACACTGAAGAGAGTGTTGAGAACTCAGAGCAAGTGTGGGAGGCAAGGGAGGCCTTCAAGCCTGAGGACTGAGGGTGGCTAAGAACCTTATCCTGGCTAGCAGAGCCCTCCAGGAGCTGAGGGAGCACATCTCCTTTGACCAGAAACATGGCAGGGTCTACCCAACGGACTTCCATAGCTAGGAGAAAATGTTTTACCTGGCAGGCTCCAGGAGGCCACTTGTATTGAAGTCTGTTGTATATTTTGTGAACTGGGCTTAACTCTAAGACATCCTGCTGAGACCCCAGCTGCAAGTCAGAGGCCCAAAGGAACCTCCCAAGTCAGGAAACCTAGTGATTTTACAATCAAGTGATCTCCAACCTTGTCATCTATGGGCTGTCTGTTCTCCTTCCTATCTGGAAAAGCTTACCACTCCTCCCACTCTCAATGTCTCCAGTAAGCCCATTTATCCAAAACAAACAACAACATCAAAAAGAAAAAAACCCATCCTAAACCCTGGTATGTTCCTGTTTGTCTGATCACTTCTGCCTTTGGGCCCATAATCTCTGAATTTCCAAAGGTTCATTTGCCTTTGTATCCTAGGAAAGAAAAGAATGTTTGATAAGTTTGTAGACAGACCCTGGAAGAGTCCAAGGACCTCGCAATGCTCCAAGCTTGCATGTTAATTAGAAGCCTGACCCTCAGAAACCCTAAACAAAGGGGTAATATGGCCATTTTTTGAAGAGTCGTAGCTATCTGTAACACAGTTTCTCTGTGTAATGTGCATCTCCCTCCCCTGCTTCCTATATCTCTCTTTTTCCCACAATCTCTATTTCCTAAGTTTCTAGAAAGCAAGGAAGTGAGGTGGGATTGAGTTGGACCATTCACACTTGGATCTCTGTCCCTAATTGCTGACTACATGATTAAGTCATTTTAATTCTATGTACCTCAATTTTTCCCATTTTTAAGTGGGACTGGCATTATGTACCTCAAAAAATTATTGTGATACTGAAATCAATACACACGCGCATGCACACACATACATACATGTGTGTTCTGACTAATCACATATAGATCAGCTATTATTATGACTATACGGTATCTATAAAAGTGGAAATTTTTGTTAGGGCTAATATGGAGCCGCCAATGTCTTTTTACTTTTGAATATGATATTTGGTCTAAATATTTCCTGACTATGACTGATACTACTTACCTTTACAAATTAGGTTTGGGGTTAAGAGGAAAAATAAATTTGCATGTGTTAGGGGCTTTTGTTTCCTTACAATCTCTAAAAGCAAAGTCTATGGAGAAATAACTGCCTCACATTACCTGGAAGGAGAGGAGCCAGCTAGTACTGCCTTGCATTGTACTCCTCGCTACTATCTCAGAAGGAATTTAAAGAAGAAAGCAAGTGGCTGCTCACCCAAGCAGTGACAGAGGCAAGGCAATCAATCCCAGAGTTGTCACTTTACTTTACAAAGCACTCACAAAAGCAGGAATGATGGCATTATAAATCATCATCACAATTTCTACCCTTAATTGGGAGTTGTGTACCTTAATGGGAAAGTAGGCTTTGCAGGCTGATAAGCATAGGTTTAAATCCAGGATTTCCTCTTACAAAGGCTGCATTACTAGGCAAGTTGGTCCAATCCTTCAAGCTTCTATTCTTCTGAAAATATTATCTCTTGAAGTTATGGGGGAAATAGACAACAAATGAAGTGCTTTGGACATTGATTTAGTCATGATAGCTGCTCTTATTAAATCTAACTCTAAAAATCAAGCTAGATGACTTGTCTTTCCCTGGCCTAGCCTTGCCCTCAAGGTTATTTGGTTGACCTTGGCTTGAATTTTGTTTCCAAATGGAGCATATTATTGTGCTTTCCATGCTAGCTGGAAAACTTAAGTATGAAATTGACAAGTGAGTATAAGGGGAACAGAGATAGAACAGTAGGCTGACAGGGCAGACTCTATGCCACTTCTTGGATAATGGTGTGAGTTACCAGGGAGGGAAGATGACCTGCAGGAAGGAAAGTCCTGAAGAAGCAGCCACAGTGGAGGCAGGCATCTTGGAGAAGGTAACCCTTTGGTGTCAGGTCCTTTCCCTTTAACGCCAAGAAATTCTCTGGGAGGCAGACAGGTGGATAGGGGCGAGTGGTGGTTGGAAAGGAGAGAGTGTATTGGGACAAGGACAATGAAAGACAGCCCTCTCCATAAGATTGGCTGAGGATAAGGAGAGCAGAGCCTACAGCCTCTGAGGAACAAAAAGCTATAACAAGCATAAATACAAAAGGCAGCAGGAGATTGAAGCTGCAGAGGCCAAAGGAGGAAGGACAGCCCCAGGGAAGAACAGGGGCTCTATTTGCAGAAAACCAGGACATAGAGGAAAGGATGAATGCCATCTAAGAAGATAGAAGCTCACCAGGAGCAAAAATAAATGGGCCAAAAAGCAATGTCCATGAATGAATAGTAAGAAAAAATGTAAGTAAGAACATGGAGGCCAGGAATTCAGGTTCACCTGGAATAAAAAGGGCTTCAGATTCTGGACACAGAAGAAGAGCCCAAAATAGAGAGTAGTATGGAAAATAATATAATACAATGAGGATAGATTAAGTATTAAAAATGAGCTTTAAGCCAAAGAATAAAGATTTCATAGGAAGATAAATTAAATGAGAAGAAGAATTAAAGCCAAAATCAGAATGTAAACACCATTGGCCATGCTCTAGAGATTGGAGCAGCTACTCAGATAAATTTTGCTACACATGTCAGCAATCACTAAGATATGCTGAGATAAAAGTCCCAGCATTTCCTGATCTGGTTTGATATTTTTCATTTTTATTTTGGGGTACAAGGACTCTGTGATTAGCATAAATTTTCCAGTATAATTCAGCAACAGGAGAATTACCTTAGAAGTACCAGTTCTTCACAAGAAAGAAAGGAACTTCTATTGAAGGGAAAAGAGCAACCAATATTTAACCAATTTGGGTTGAATACATCTGACAGTGGTGGAAGAGGCAAGGTCATGAGGCTGAGAACATAACAGTGACAGTGTTGGGAGTCTATTGAGCACCATGATCTGCACGTGGCTGTTTATCATCAGAGTTTGTGTTGCTGCTCCTGTGTCACATAGTAGTCCCATTACTTTTCTGGACACAAACATAGGGCAGAGAAACAGACTAATCTATATCCATTTTTTTAGTGCATAAACATGTGCATGTGGAAGAAAGAAACTTACAGGATAGGGAAGTTATTCTCTGTCCATTAACAAAAAAATCCCTCATAACAGTAAAAAGACAAGGTATGAAAGCATATATTGACACATAACAAAAGCTAATAGCTATAAAAAATTTAAAAACCAGTCAATAATAAACACAAGCATTCAGAAGGAAAATGAACAAAGGCCAGAATAGAACTATCACAGAATTTTTAACTAAGTAGTTAATAAAATAAATGATGGATGGGCACTGCTGGCTCACGGGTGTAATCCTACTTATTTTGGAAGCTGAGATCTGAGGATCACAGTTCAAAGCCAGCCCAGGAAGAAAAGTCCCATGTGACTCCAATCTCCAATTAAACACTAATAAATAAATGAACAAATCAACAGAAGTGATAATGTGGCTCAAAGTGGGAGAACTCTAACTAGTCTTGAGCAAAAAGAATTCAGGGACGGCACCCAGGCACTGAGTTCAAGTCCCATGGCCAATAAAAATAAAAATAAAAAATAAAGGATGCCTGGCCAATTTATTAATCAGAGGCATGCACAATGAACCAGAGTTGGGTTGCTTCCTGATCTATCAGGTTTGTAGAAATTAAATTTCTGAGCAAAACCAGTGCTGGTGAGAATAAAGAACTATGGGAGCATTCATACCATTTGTGCCAGGCATTAAAAATTAGTAAAATGAAGCTTCCTTGATTTAAATTGAGCAAGATTCTCCCTTTGGCTATGACAGTAGTGTGTTCAGTTAATCTTCATATGGAGAACAGTATACACCAGACAATTTTTTAAACAAATATATTCAATGACTGGAATACAGCATTAAAATATGTATGAGAGGTAACAAAATCCACCTCCTCTTGCATAACTGATAAAGTCAAGGTGTGTTGTGTGTGTGTGTGTGTGTGTGTGTGTGTGGTGTGTGTATGTGTGGGGTATGTGTCTATGTGTGCTGTGTGGTGTGTGTGGTGTGTGTTTATGTGGGTGTGTGTATGTGTGGTATGTGTATGTGTGTGGTGTATGTACATGTGGCGTGTATATTTGTGTGCAGTGTGTGTGTTGTGTGTGTATGTGGGGTGTGTATATTTGTGATGTGTGTATGTGTGTGGGATGTGTGTATGTATATATGTGTGTATGGGGGGGTGTATGTGTGATGTGTATATATGTGTGTAGTGTATATATGTGTGTAGTATGCATGTGGTTTATGCATGTGGTGTGGGGGGGTGTATTCAATGCAGTAAAGGGTTACCAAGACAACCCAGAGCGGGAATGATGACATCTGGACAGGAGGAAACACATCAAGGCCACATGTCTTGCAAGTGAACTTTGACACTTAGATTTTTCACTATGTATCCCAGAGACCTAGCAGAGAGCAAGTTGCCAAGCCCTTCACTCAGTCTAGCTGGAAAAAAAGATGACTTACTAATTCTAGAAATTTGTTGAAATGCAGATACAAAAATATGACAGAAACAAGAAAGAAAACTGCAGATTAAACTCTCATTAAATTCTGTTGTAGACATGGTTGTAAAAATCTTAAAGTATTCACAAACTTAATCTAATAGTAAAACTTATGAAATGTAGTCAGGCATGATGTTCCTCTCCTGTAATCCCAGGATTAAGGAAACTGAGTCAATAATTACCAGTTCAAAGCCAGACTAGGTGACATAGTGAAGCCCAGACTCAAAAGAAGTATCAACAAAATATAATGAAAAACAACAACAACAACAAAGTAATTCATATTGAGCTTACTGTAGAAATTTGATTTTGAGTCTATTTTAAAGTGAAACAAATCAGTATAGCTTATTTATAGTAAAAGAACAAAAATTACCCAGCTCAAAGGTTATGTAAAACCCATTTCACCACCCATTACAGTAACAGCAGCAACAGACAGCTAGTTGACACTTTGAAAGATTTACCCCTGATATAAGAACCCAGACAAAGGTGTCAGCTTTTGTTCAACAGTTGCATTGTCCTAGACAGTAAACTAAGGAAAAAGAATAAAAAGTAAAATGATCTAAAAGAAATAAGAAATGTCATTGTATGAAAATAATAGCATTGTACATATTCAAAGTAATATTTGTGCAAATTATTTGAATTATTAAACAAATTTAGCAGTAATGTAGATTAGACTTATCTAGTAAGTATTTGTTCCCCACTCCCCCAGTTTGGAAAGGGAACACCTGCCTTCCTCACTGGGGCTTAGCCTATCATATGATTTGCTTTGGCCAATGGCTATGAGCAGAACATGCTTAGACTTCAGTGTCAGGATTCTTTTAAGGTCCTGATTCTTCTCCTTCCTGAGAAGAATAAACATGAGTACAATAGAGTGGCTCCAGCAAAGCCCAGATTTTCACTCAGAAGAGAAGCACCCTGTTCATCACAACTCACATGGTGTTACACTGAACTTCATGTTCAGCATTGCTCTGTTAATAGATGATAATTATATGATAATGCTGGCTATAATATCAATAGGTAACTGTGTGTGTGTGTGTGTGTGTGTGCCAGTACCGGAGCTTGATCGCAGGGACTAAGTGCTATTTCCTTAGCTTTTTCATTCAAGTGGCATCTTTAGAACCACAACTCCACTTCTGGCTTGTTAGTTTTTAATTGGCAACAAGATTTTCATGGACTTTTCTGCCTGAGTTTGCTTTAAACTGCCAGCCTTAGATCTCAGCCTCCTAAGTAGCCAAGTTTACAGGCTTGCTGGTGTCTGGCTTCAATTATGATTTTTACAGTAATAATAAGGTTTAGAAAAGGGCCATTTTAAGTTAATTATCATTTAGAATAGCATAAATCTTAAACTCTTAGGTATAAATATAGTAAAAAAAATACTCTATAAAGAGAGCTGAAATTCCCAAGGGAAACAAGACAAGACTGGAAAAATGGAGTAATAATCCAAGTTCATGTATCAGAAGACTCAATAGTAAAATAATGTAAAATCCTGTATACTGACTTATAAAAGTAATGCAATACCTATCAAACTCTCATAAGATTCAAATGTATATGAAAAATAATTTTAAAAAACCCAAAACTGTAAATAGCAAAAACAGTCTTCTAGAAAGGAAAGCTGGATAACTCATGCTATAATTTATCAGGACTTTGAATAATTCATCAGTGGAAGATCAGTTGAAAGCTCAGTACATGAACATGAGGAGCCAGTTACTGGTGCTCTCATGAACAGCTCACTGCAGGAGAGAGACCACGGTCTTCTCAGGTGTGTCTATTAGATATCCACAGGGGAATCAAGTAGTACAGGCCTTCCTCAGTAATTTTTAGATGTAATTCTTAGAAGATTGTAATCCCGAACTGGAATTTATAGAGTTTCTAAAAGAAAATATCAAGGAAGATTTAGAAGTGGCCAAAATTTGCTCACCCCAAGACACACAAATCCCTAAACACACAGGAAAAGATTGATGTTGCACATTAAAATGAACAACTTCTAGGTATTAAAATAAGTTGACAAGAGTAAAAAGCAAACCACACTGCTAAACTTCTCCAGAATATTTATAAATTAGAAGATTACTATACAGAAAAAAAACTTCTACAAACAATGAGAAGGATTCCGACAACTTTTTGCACAATTGGCAAGGGTCTTTGAATAGATACTTTGCAAATATCTGATGGGCATATGAGAACATGCCCAATATAACCAGCCAACCAAGAAATACATATCAAACCCCAATAGTATATAAAGGCACACTCACTAACCTGGCTGAAATGGCTTGTACAATGTCAATAATAAATATGATCAAGATATAAAGGTTCCAGAAATTTCTCTGTCTATTAAGGTAATATTTGTGAAACAACTGATTTAAAAAACTTCTTAGCAGAACCTTCTTAAAGTAAACACACAAATATTATGACCCAGCAACTTCTCACTTCTAATACGGAAGAGCCGGGCAAAATTATCAAGAAAACCAACTGCAGTGGTTTGGAGATGAAATATCCTATAGTCATAGAATGAAGGCTCAGTATTACAACAGTGTTCAGAAGTGGGTGAATCATGAATGGATGAGTCATGATTTATCTATTGACAAGTCCATAACTGAATAAACTTTTAAGAGATAGGACTAGATAAGAAAGTGTTGAGCTCTGGCGGCATGCCTCTTAGGGGGTATATCTTGTGCCAGGTGCTTCCTCTCTGTCTCTCTATTGCCATGAGGTAACCCACTTTTCTCCATCACTACACTCTGCCCCTCTGGTACTCTCCCTCACCATACATGAGCCCAGAAGCAATAGTATCAGATGATCATGAACTGAAACCTCTGGAAGGATGAGGCAAAATAAATCTTTCTTCAGCTAAGCAGTTTTCCTCAGGCATTTTGTCACAGTATGAGACATATGTGAGACTGTCCACAACATTTCTGTTTTGAACAGCCCAAAGAATATCTGGTTATATCCATAGGAATCACAGGTCTTAAACTAACACTTCCGCTCTGAACAGCTCTAAAGACAGAAAACCATATACTTTGACAACTTACAGACAGTGGACAGTGACTAAGTCAGAGTTATCCTTGAGAGATGGGGATTGCATGTTTGTAACCCCACACTTACTCCAGCTTTCTCCCAAGATACATTTTCCCACACCTTAAGCATAAGAAAATAGAGCCCATGAAGAAACTTCAGTCTGTGGTACATTATATATGAAGTCCAATTACTATCCTCGAGTTTGTGGGTCTGATTCTTCTGGTTGTTGTTTCCTTGTGTCTTTTGTGACTTAATGTATTACATTTTCTTGGTAGCAGCACATTTCTTAGCATATGACTTATGTATTAGGAACATCTATTTAAATTATTTATTTCCTGAATGAGTTTACTCCTATCAGGATTGGAGAGTTATGGACATGTTACAAAATTTGACAAATTCTTAGTTTACTTTGGCCACAAAAATACTAATTCTATTGTAATGCCTTGACTTCTGGTGTAGAATTTTCAGTGCAGGCAATATTCATCCATTTAACTTAAGTCCAGCCTAATACAGATCCAATTTCATTATAGTCTCCATCCATGGGGAAACTTCAATGGCTTTGTTGTTTTGCTTCTTTAGTCATTGTTAGGTTTAATAAAACAGGTAACCATATTAAAATAGGTAACCGATAAAGGAGAACACCACGGGGTATTCAGGTGGGAGAGAAAGTTTATTACCAAACAGCTGGCCAACATGATACATGGCTGGAAAGAAGCTTGAAAAGGGGAGACCCTCATCCAGCCCTGTCTTATGTAGGGCTAGGGCAGGGAGGTGTGGCCAGGTGGATTAGGATGTGACCTCAGGGAAGGGGGAAGTAACTTCTTCCAGGTATGCTGGTTACCCAGGTAACTGGGTGGAGACTTAACCAGGTGGGGGGCATCTGTATGGAGTCCTCCTAGGGCTGACCTTACAGTCATCACCATGGATGTATTCTGTCAGCTGCCCAGGGATCTTCTACCTGGTTCCTCTGCAGGTGCTCGGCCCTTGTCTCTCCTCTCCACAATAGACACTGAGCCCCAGAGGAGCTGCCAACCTCACTGCCTCCCCTTCTTTCATCTTTTGTGTTTTCCCCTCACTACATTTTCTTTTGCAGGAAAGGGAGAATTGTTGCCTTGAAAGGTTTACTATTAAAGTATAACTCCTATGAACAACTAATGGATGCCTGGAAGTGGAAATGTTTTGTCTGTGTGGGGGAGATCAAAGGACGGGGGCAGACAAATGGAAAAAGGAAGGGTAGGCAAAAGTAGCGACAACATTCAAAATACCTACGTGAAAATGCAACGAGGTAACGAGAGGGTATAGGTAGGGCTGAGAGAGATGAGAAAGAACTATAAAAGGAGTGATGTTGGTCAGGATACATTGGATGCATAAGCTGACAAGCTGAAACTTTTTTTTTTACAACTACTAAATGATAATAAAAAAATAAGAATATTTAATAATGAAATATATAATTTAGAACATAAGAATAAAATAAAAATTTTGTACAGCGCTTCTATAATTTGATATTTTCAAGTCTCATAATTCCATCCTCAGTGAGGTTCACCCCACAGTTGGGCGTATAGATGTCATGTGCCATGTGATGAGCCTTCATTACCTGTCACCTAAGCTGAGCCAGAGACGTTGCTCAGCACAGCCTCTCCCAACTGCTGGGAACTCTTCACATCCAAGTGGGCCAATAAAAAAGTAGATGATCATTTCCTGTTTCTCTGTATTTGTTAAAAATGAAGATTAATTATTAGGAAATATATTTACATTTCATAGTTTAGTAGATAAAACAACATAGAATTAAAATTTTTACCACTCATTTTTCTGAAAATATTCATTCATCTCTACTGATAAACCAATACTGGTGAAAACACATATGATGAAAACTTTTTCATCTAAGAGTATTTTAAGAGTGAGCAGGACTTAATGATCCCTAAATTTGGTATAAAGATCTATCTCATTTAATTAGCACCAGACACAGAGTTACAAATGGAGAAATTGGGTGATACCTGATCAGTCACAGAACTCTTTGATGCAAAGTGATTTCATAGCCTATAATCTCCCACCTCCCTAACCTGCCCCATCCATGGATGCTTCTCCATCACCAAGTGACAATGCAGGAGTGGCCAGATCAGAATTCCACTGCCAGGCCTTTGATTTATCAGGAACACGTATGATCAACACAATTCAGGAGTACTCTTCTCTTTCTTCTGTGCATTGGTTAGGCAGACCCCTCTCCAAACTGCTGCTACTGTCCTAGTAAAACTCCTTGCTCGAGAGAACGAGGGCACACATGCTGTCCAGGGTCCGGATTGCATTTCCACAAATGGTCATCTCTAGAACACGTGTGCACCCGCTGGTCCTCCCCCCACCCAGTCACTTTGCCATTAGCTTCTCTCCAGGAAGGGAGCTCCACCGTGCCAGCGGGAGACTCACAGCCCCTGCCTGTCCCATGGCCATGCACCGGCGCTGTCCACATCTCCTGAGAGCACCGTGCACCGTGGGGGCCACGGGTCCCTCTTGCTGTGCTCTGTGTCTGTTTCTCTCCCTGGCAGGTCAACATAACTTGAAGATGTGTCTTTCTTTCTGTGGCCTGTGGTCTGCTCTGACGACAAGTAGACCTCATTTGTGCTCTGAACTTTGGCTCGTGAAAACACAGATCTAACCTTGCCAGATCCTAGCGATTCTACATCTACAACTGCCCACTAGGTTAAACCGTGCTCTCTCATGCTGATTTTGTGTAGTGTGCTGCTGTTCTCAGATAAATCAGTGCCATTCAATGAGTGTCAAGGGGTTCTGAGGCCCTGGGGGTGGGGGGACAGGATGTCAGGCGTGTCTCCCCCCTCCCCCCCCCCACGGAAGGACTTCAGAGAGGAGGAAATGATCCCACGACAGTGAGTTTGTGTCCCTGCCTTCTCTCAGCCATCCAAAGCAAAAGACAATAATTCCCCATTCACCGCGGTCATCTGACTCATCACCCTTGCTTAGTGACAGGGGGCACCAGAACTGCCAGCAGGCACCAAGTGATGCCACCAGGATTTGCATGAACAGGTCTGTTTCTTCACCCACTAGTCGATTGTGTGTCCCGAGGGGCAGATAGCAGCACCTCTGCACTGGGGTGCAATTCCTGCTCTTTAATCTCCCCACTGGTTCATTTTTCTGTTCTGTTAAGTTACATAGACCTTTCTGAGAAACTCAATTAAATGAGGAAATGCTGTTTATAATAACATACAGATAGAGGTAAAATGTTCATTCCAAGAGGAAAAAAAATCTTATTGGACACATTTTAAATAAAATCAGGCATACCTGACATACACACACACACACACACACACACACACACACACACACACACACACGACTTCTTAAGCAAAGATGTCTGCTAAACTACATTAGAGTAGTTGCTGGAGCCATTCAAGTTACATTGCAGGAAACCACATGCCTCCCAGATTTCCTTCACTTCCTAACCTCCAACCTGAAGATGGGGTCAGTTGATGTCCACCATTTTCTCTCACTTGCACTTTTCACAGAAAGGAGAAAAAAGAAGTGTGATTGTGCTCAGCCCCAGGATGAGGCAGTTCTGCATTTAGAAAGGAGCAACGTCTGAGCAAGGGAGTCCAGGGTATGGCTGTCCCCTTTCCCCTCGGCAAGCTGACAAGGTAAGTTGTTCAGAGAGATCAAGACAAAATACAGAAGTTTCTAAGTTAAAAGCAGTTGGGGACTCAGCCAGTTAGGTGCCCATCTGCTAGCTGGTTTTGTGTATTTTTTATGAAGCAAGTGTACATGGCTGAGAATTGGACCTAAGTGCAAGTTCCAGCTGTACCAGTTCCTTCACACAAGAGCTCTCTCAGCTGTAGCCATCTCTTCTGATGCTGAGACCTGGGTGGTTCTTGTGTGATTGCTTGGGATGATGAAGTAGAGCTTTTGCCGAGTTAGAACACAGCGTGTACAGTGCTCGTCCTGCACATTCTGCTCTGCCCCACAGGCCCCACTGCTGTTCTGTACTTGGTCCATGCCCACCTCTCAGGTGGACAGCCCAGCTGCACCCAGGCCTGGAAAGTCTAACCTTCAGTGTACACTGGAGATGTTAATATGTGTAAATGCATGTAAATCATATCTCCTGAGGGTGTGTAAATCGACAGCTCCAGTGTTGGAGCCCTGCTCTGGGCTGAATACTTGCATGCCTTCCAGATTCTGTTGAAATCCTAAGTCCCAATATTATGACATTAGGAAGTGAGAACTTTTGGGGGTGACTGGGTTTAAATAAAGTTCAGAGAGCAGGGGATTTGTGCCCTTGTAATAGATTGATTTAAAAGAAAACAGTTTTCTGCCTTTACTATGTGAGAACAGAGCAAGAAGACAGCTGCCTGCTGACCAGGGAGCAGGACCTTTTCCAGATTCCAAACTTGCAAACACACTGTTTGGACTCCCAGCATCCAGTCCTATGAGAAATGGTGTGTGGTATTTTGTTAAGCTAAGAGAGCTGAGCTAAGAGAGCCTCATGTGAAAAACTACATCCTGAGGCTACAAATACCCTGCACACATAGTGCAAAGAAGCCATGCAGCTCAGCATTCACATGCATGATGTGCAGACATCAGTATCAATGAACTTAGTCTTAAAGAACCAACAATATAATAAGGAGCCACACTGAAAGGGAAAGAAAACAGGAGGCAGCTAGACATTACCTCCTTCAGGAAAGCTTAGAACAGTAACCCCCACCCTGCTCAGAGAGAAATATACCAGTGGTGGCCACTGTAGTCTCTTCTCCTTCATTTTAACTCAGAAATCTTACAGCCATAGATAAACAGCCACAATGCACTATATGTTAGGCACATAAATACAGGTACATGCATTTTCTCCACCAACATTAGCCCAAAACAGAAAGGTGAACTCAGTAGCTATGAATAATAGGTACCAATTCTGACCTAGTATTCAAAGATAAGTTTTTCTTATTTCTCAAGTGTTCCTTCTGGTACTCTGATCATAGAGCAGGGAAACCAAACCCTCAAAACTTAGCATATTATATAAGGAAATAAAACTATTTTCTACAACTAGTTATATAAGGCAGTCATGATCTCACATTTCCAGTTTTCTCTGTGGTTCAATGGTACCTGAAAATTTTTCAGAATTACACGATTCTTTTCTTCTGGGATAAAATATATGATAAACTCAGCACCTATACGAACACAAATCCAGGACACGTTCAGCCCAAATGTGCGAGATTTCAAGGCCCATTTTCTATCCTGCATCTTACAAGGAGTCTTTCCTGTTTCTTAAACACATTTATTTTTCCTTTCTCTGGTTGTACATCTTCAGGGATAGAATACTGAATATCCAAAGGGCAGACTGCATGTGGCAACAGAACCATGGCCCACTTCTACCTCTGCAACCATCAACACAGGACAACCAGGTCTGAAGTCATAACTGAAAGCTTCCCTTGTTTGCTTCTGCCTCGGCCAACCAGAGAAAGCTAAGTGTGTTTCCAACCCAATCACAGAGTTTTTGCCTCTTCAGTCTGCTACACCAAAGTACTGAAAATCAGAGTGATTTATAAACAGAAGAAATACATTCATCATCATTTTCAAGGTGAAAGCCCAGATCAGCATATAGGCAGGTCAGAAGTCTGTTGAGGGATCAGTTCCTTATCCATAGATAGAATCTTCTCCTCCTTTCCCTCTTCTTCTTTGTCCTTATCTTACTTCTTTGCCTCTTCTGGTAGAAAGGATTGAACTCAAGGCCTCAAGGATCATGCTTGGCTCTCTAGAACATGAGCTACCAATACTCTCAGACCTTTTGCTCTTTTCAGTTCATTTATCAGATAGGGTCTTGTGCTAATTTTGCCCAGGATCTTCCTTCTTCAACTTTTTGAGTAGCTGAGATTACATGCATGTGCCCCATGCTGAGCCCAGATGGTGTCTTCTGCCGGTGAACTTAAAGAGTAGAAAGGGCAAGGTGTCTCTAAGGCTTTTCTTCTTCTGAGGACATGGATCCTTTTCATGGGTTTCTCTCTTCCCAGAGGTCTCCCCTCCTACCACCATCACACTCGAGGCTAGGATTTTAACCTATGGATCTGGAGGACACAGCATTCATGAATATAGTAGATGGGTTGTCCTACCCCTAGGAAATAGACTTATAGCTTCCCTGTGCCAATAAATTCTAACCAGAGCACGCCTAAGCCTTCTACTTTCCACACTGTTTCCTCAACGCCTCCTCTCCACTTGAATCTCTGTGAAGTGTAAGTGCTGACCCTCCCACACCTGCTCCACAGCAAGCTCTGAATAAGTGCTCTATTCCCATCTATATGGACATTGATTTATTTCCACAAAGAACCACAAGGAAAATTCTAGCAGCACTGGGAGGCAGATCTCCTTGGGGACTGGAAGTTGGACATCTGGACTCTCATCCTCTTAGCCTTCTCTTGCTGGTTGAATCCAAGGTTGTACCATTCACCATTCTACTGGACACCTACAGTAGTACCTCAGAGTGACTCAGAAGCCTTCATGCTTCACTTGGGTCCATAAGTAATGAAAAGCAGGAAGAATGCAAGCCTGCTATCCCTGTTTTCATTCTGTTTCTGTTATTTTGTGTCAGACTTATTTAGCTCTCTCTGTTCTAGGCATGTTAGACACTGGAGAAGTGTCTGTTTTTGTCTAGCACTGTAATACCTAACCTTTCTCACCCATCTTCAAGGCTGAAGGCACAAGATGCCTCAAAGGTAATTAACACATTTTCTTGATCCACTCATCCATTGTTGGGCATCTGGGCTGTTTCCATAATTTGTCTGTGGTGACTAAGATAGCAATGACCATGGACATGCACATCTCCTTAATATATCCTGACTTGAAACAGGTTGGACAAATGGCCAAGAGTGGTATCTGTGGATTATGGGATAGCTCTATGTGTGTGTGTGTGTGTGTGTGTGTGTGTGTGTGTGTGTGTGTGTGTGTGTGTGTGCGTGTGTGTGTGTGTGTGTATGTGTGTGCATCTCTATGGAACTGTCTCAAGCCAGTCCTTGGGCTTGAACTCAGGGCCTAGGCTCTGTTCCTCAGCTGTTTTGCTCAATGTTAGCACTCTACCACTTGGACCAGAGCTCCAGTTCTGGCTTTTATTTTTGTGGTTAATTAGAGATAAGCCTGCTTGGGTTGACTTTGAACCATGATCTTCATACCTCTGTTTCCTAAACAATTAGAATTACAGATGTGAGTGCTTATGTTTTGTTTTTTGAGGAATCTCTAAATTGCCTTCTATGTCCTGTGCAGGAAAATGCATGGACCTGAAAAAAATTATGTTAAATAAAGTAAGTTAGGCTCAGAGAGACAAAATTGCATGTTTTCTCTTATTTGTGAAAAGTTAGATCTAACTGTGAACACATATGCAAACATAGATGTGGTCACATGCATAAACACACAAACCAATTGGTTAAAGTATAGTGCACACCAGAGAGGATTCCAGAGGTGTTACTGTTTTGAACACTAATTTATAGTTTAACTAAATGAATATCAGGAAGACAAATGTTTCTGGAGGGTTGAAAATTAAGGGAAGAAGGCAGATGAATGGAAAGAGGAAAGGTGAGCAAACAGTCCTAATGTTCAGTGTGGGTGGATGAAAATTGAACCAGGTAACTTGAGGATGAGTAGGGAGAAAGAGAGGCAGGAGAACAAAGGAAAGGTGACACTGATCAAATGCCTTATATTTATAAAATGACATGTTGAATTGAAACCCCTTTGTACAATTAAAGATAATAATTTATAAAATTAAAAAGGGATAACTAACACTCACTGTCAACGGTGGTCAGGTGTCACTCCACAACCACTGTTCTGAACCTGCCATCAAAAGCTAAGAAGAACAGAGCCTCACAGACCAATTGCCCCATGATGAGATTGCCCCTTGAAAGGAACAATCATTTCACAGGAACCAGATTGTTCTCCAGCTATTCAGGGCTGCTTCCAGCCACCTCAAAGAACCAGCGCTGAATACTAATCACCAGCCAGCTGCAGTTTGACCAAGATGGCTGCTTAATTGTGCAGACTGCTCACTCCTGCTCCAAACCTTCCTCCACTGTAAGAGAAAACACAAAGGATACTTTGTCTGAGATTCTAATATCCATCTTCCCCAACTGGTCATTTGGATTGAATTTATTTTCTGCTTTTCAACATTACTTTTTTAAAAAAGGTAATTCCCAATTACTTCTAGTTTCTTCTTTTGGGGACCGTGGCTGGACCTCATGTGTTGCAACATCTAGCCAAACCCAAGAAAATTAGCGGAAAGAAATGGGTTTATTCAAAACTGGCCCTGAAGAAAATAGAAGAGACTTTTCTGCCTCAAATTTCCATCTTTGGGGAATCAGTAGTGAAAAGAGATTTTATGGGACACAATGGTATTACAGTGAGACAGGAAATCCCAGGGGACAGGATCTTTCACCTCAGATCCTGGGGTGCTGCCTTCTTGTCTTCTGGAAAAATAGGCCTGATCCAGAACTTCATTCTCCTGGAGCAGAGGACGCTTGCCTTTTCTCTGAAGATCAACACTGCAAATCAATCCATGGGCTCTGGCAGAGCCCATGAGCCCTCTCTTAATACTCAGACCACCATGGGGTCCAAGCATTGGGGCTCACCCCTTACTCCCATCAACTCAGGAGGCTGAGATCTGAGGATCATGGTTTGAAGCCAGACTAGGCAGGAAAGTCTGACTTCAATTAACAAGCAAAAAGCCAGGAGTGACTCAAGTGGTTATAATTCCAGTTGAGCAAAAAAGCTATGCTATTGTACCCAGGCCCTGATTTCAAGCCCCAATACCACACACACACACACACACACACACACACACACACACACACACACACACAGAGACAGAGAGAGACAGAGACAGAGAGAGAGAACACAAAGAGAGAAGGATGGATCCTTAGAAGATAAAGGAAAGATTGAGAGGGATGGAGCAGCAGTCTTTACCTGCTCTCTTATACCCATCATGGAGAGAAGCCTGGCTGGGAAGCAGAGAGGAAGGAGCTCAGCCCCCATGTCCACCACCTCTACAACCACCTTTTCCTGTGTGGAAAATCAGTGCAGGGAGAGAGAGTTCTGAGGTCTTGGAACCTCAGGCAGGCCACGGAACCTCAGGCAGGCCACACAAGGCAGAACTCTCTGGGCCCTTCTCCCCTGCCTCTGTGACTTGGGCAGAGAGCCTCTGTAGAGCTGCTGGGAAGGAGACTGCCACGGGTTGAGTGGCCATCCACCGGCTTGCCAGAGAAGACTTCAGTAAAGTGGGCACTGAACACTTCTCCCTCTTTGCACAGGTTTATTCAAACATAGCAGCTTACTCTGCTAGCACTCATTTCTTCAAGTGGCTCTTCAGCACAGTCTTGACACTATTTCATGGAATGAATACCTCTTTTCCCCTAAGGCAGTTGGCTGGATGTTGAGAAAGCCAATATGTAGGCTGTGCTTATGGCATAATTAGGAAGGAGAGTATCAGAGAGAGAGAGAGAGAGAGAGAGAGAGAGAGAGAGAGAGAGAGAGAGAGAGACTGGACCTGGTGTTGTAAGTATGTCTCCCCAATGGCCAGTTCAAGGGGAGCTGCAGGCCACCTGCAGACATGTGAGGTAAGTAGAAATAACACAGGTTAAAAATGAAAATCACTTTATTCTCAGAGCCTCAGATGGTCCCTAGATCTGAATGTTCAACTGCACTTAGAAGAAAAAGAACAAAAAATACAGAAAAGATTCATTTATTTAATATATTTTGGGCAAAATTAGGGACAGAGAAATTCTGTATATTACAGTTGATACAAATTTTTTGTATTTTATTATTTTAAATCATCAGTAAAACTGTTTTCTCTTTTTATTCTTTTGTCTGATATAAGAATAACAAGACATTGGTATAGTGAGTTAGCATTAATTGTGTCATCAGAAAGGACAATGGATTTGAAGTATGGGGGAATTAGGACACCATAATATTTTAGCTGTCACTGCCAACTTGACACTTCTGTCCCAGAGACTTATAAGTGCAGGGAGTAAACCACAGCCCCCCAACAACAAACCTACAAGTGTCTAAGCACTGGGCAGCCAGGTAGATGTCTCCACTACACACATGAGAAATGAAGGTTCAAGATCAGGCAGCAAGGGCTTAAAGGGGACAAACTTTAGTCTTGGGAACACACTGTTCACTGAGGCACAGCACACCTCCATATGACTTACTATGAGCCAGGTGGGATGACTCTAGTGGATCTTCCAGGGCTGTTCTTCAAAGAAATCTTCAGACCTTTTCTTCCCAGTGCTGCCCTCAGCCAAGAACAGAGCCAATGAAAAGGTGGTGGTGTGTCTCTAGGAAAAATCACTTCGTTTCTCACTCCCTATGGAGCCCCAGGCATTTTCCAAAATGGCTTGCTTAGTACTTGCTAAGGCCCAGGCATAATCCCCAGCATTACTAAGTAGGAGATAAACAAATGAATAATTGAACCCCTGGTGGATCCATGTTACTCTCTCTCCTCCAAACTCATAGTGCTGGAAAGGTGCAGGGTGCATTCAGTGAGTGCAAACATTATGCCTGTCAATTCTCATTGTTTATAAAGAAAGAATGACATGAGGAGTTCAGACACTCCGTGTAGTAAATCACTGCATAGAAAAGACACAGAAAGCCAAGAAGGCATCCTGGGATAGTAGGAAGAGGGGATGCTGAAACAGATTCCTGGAGAATTGCTCTCACCAGGGCTTGGGTCAGCATATGAAGATAGTTCCCATGGCATACAACCAATAGTCTAAACAGTATGCATTCTGTGTCATTAAAAAACACTAGATAAAATCAGGCCCAACTTGCTACTTGTAGTACAGTACATACATAGAAATAAACATATGTTAAGAATGACCTTACATACATAGAGGACACACACATAGGAGGTAGTTAGCATTTAGTACTGATGAGGTATCTTTGGAGGTACATTCATACTGAAAGTTTGTAGTAAGGATGGTTTTCACATTGCCATTGTGATTTCAATTTTAAGAATGATGTTTGCATATGTTATTTCCATGTATTATTAAATGGAAGAAAGAGTCTACTACAAAACAACTTTTGCAAAGCTAAAATCAATTTTTGGTTGCCAATTATGGAGTATCTAATGCACACAAGAGACTTGGCATGCATTCTCTCTGATCTCACAGATTAACAGGCAAAATAAGTGCTGTCACATGATGGACCTGAGGTTCAGAGGTCAAGGGTTTGCTCTGATGACCCAGGGCTGCCTGATGACCACTCAGGACTCCCCAATGACCACCCAGGTCTTCTGTCTCTGCTGCCCAGGTTCCTAGTGCCTCATCTTGCCTTGCTCAACCAGATGCACATGGGAGTTCTGACAGTTTCGAGTGTGAGACTCTTCTGCTCACTGAGTAGTAGGAGATGCCTTGAGACAGATTCACAGGAGGCTTCTTTGTACAAAGCTGAGCATCATCAAAAATTAATCCCAGGGTCTTCATTTTATTTTAGAAGCTCAACTACAATATTCTGAAGGCCCTGGCTCCCCCACAGTTCTATTTCATACCCTTACTCAGAAGATGGTGTTCTAAATCTTTGCTTGGGTCAAAAGTCTAATGCAGGATATAAACTTGTTAAATATTTCCCTTTTGTCCCATCAATATTTGCAAAGTTCTGGGAAATCTTCTAAGTAATGGGCCAGATACAAAGATGTTCTTCAGGAGCTTAATGTGTACTGAGAAGCGCTTCAGATCCCATTCCATTCAAACATATGTGTTCATGTGTATATAAATGTACCTATGTGCTAGAGGATATGCCAGGAATGTGGCCGCATTAAAAGTTCAGGAGCTTAACTAGGTACTGGTGGTTTAGGTCTGTAATTGTAGCTATGCAGGGAATGAGGTCTGAAATCACAGTTGGAAGTCAACCTAGGCAGGAAAACTTGTGAGATACTTATTTCTTATTCACTAACAAATAGCCAGAAGTGGTACTATGGCACATGGTAAAGTACCAGCCTTGAGAGAAAATCTAAGGGACAGTTAGTTCCAAGACTTGAGTTAAAGTTCCAGTACTTGTACAAAAATAAAAGTTAAGGAGCTTAAAATAACAATCATACCTCTATTACATTTGATATTTTATTATTTCCTGAACCATAAAGAGCTCTTTCTCTGTGACAGACACTTTTGTAAGTGCCCTGAGAACAGTACCCAATAACAACTCTTGTAGTAGGCGTCTCTGTGGATTTCATCATCCCCTCACTCTGTCCTTTCTATCTTGCCATCACCCTGTCTCTGGCCTCATGCATGCACCCAGCTCTCATCAGGAGAGAAGGAGATCCTTCACAGTCTGAGTTCCTAGCACTGGGGTGGAGAGAGCCACCCAGAGGCTCATTGCTGCTTTCTGGAGAAGCCGACTCCATGTTTAACAAGATCACAATCTTGCTCTATAGCAGAGTCTTTTCAGGATGGAGAAATGGTGTTCACTGAGAGCATGAAGTGTCTCAGATAAGCAACACGAAGAGCACTATGTAACCGTGAATCAAATAACAAAATAATCAGTTTTCCACTCAGATGCCTTCTAATCTCGCTTCCACTTTACCGAAGCAGCAATGTCTGTCATAAATAATGCAAAGCTTAAGATGCACTGGGCTCCCTGTCACCAGCCAGGCACAGTGAAAATTACACAGTGAAAATATTTCATTTGCAATGCTTTGTACATAACCACATATTTGTCAACTTTTTTTTATAATATTTGTTTATTTTTACGAAGTGCTTTTACAAAGGGGTTTCAAGTTATGAGTACAATGCATGTTAATCAATGTCACCCCTTCTACCATGCTACCCCATCTGTTCCAGCCCATTCTTACATTCTTATAGTTCTTAAGATTCTACAAATACCATCAGTAGAAAGAGAACAGGGAAAGAAGGTCTGATGACACTCTTATCCCATTTGTTGTAGAGACAACATTTGTGCCATGACTGTTTGATTTGGCTGGTACTTTGCTTGCATAGTACTCCTACAGAAGTTTCTATGCTAAAAGGTCTGAAATATATCCTGTCATGCCAGTATACATTTGTTTAGAACTTAAATTAAAAAACACTGATGCTGTCATTTGAAAATTGACACTTTTATCAGTTCTAAAAATCGTGTGGCTCATGAGATTACACTGATATAAGAAGTTCAGGTTCATCTTATTTTCTGCCAAGAATAGAAATGGGATGGCCAAAACAACTCTCTCAGCCTCTCCTCCACATGGACAAGCTCTGAAGGGATACCTCTCAGAGAAAGTGCTGGATCTGTGAACAGAGAGAGAACAGGAACATTCCTTTCATCCAATTTCCTTCTCTTGGTTAGAGAAAAATATTATCAATTGAATGAGAGGAAAATGAGTTACTTAAACATACTGAGAGGGAAAGGAAAAAAAATGCAAATCCCTTTACCTCCTGCCACTAGTTCCAATTTTCCACATGTAGTCTCCAAATGTGATTTATTTTATTCAAACCCACACATCATAGTCCTTCAGGCAATCAGCCTGCCCAGCAGAAGCCTCCGTTTGTGATTCTGAAACACTTAATGTCACTCATCAGCTAGTGACACTAGCCTTTCACAAATGTACTCATCTTTGGATTAATGGATGGCTAGATAGGTAAGTTAATAGATGAGTAGATAGGTGAATGGGTTGAAACAATGAGTTCATAGATGGATATAAGAGTAGACAAGTAGTTTGGTAAATGGGTGGCTGACTAGATGGATGGATGACATATGGATGGAAGGATGATAGAATGACTGGGTAAGTATATGGGTAGATAGATGTATGGATGGATGGATGCATGCAGGAATGAGGGGCTGTATGTGCAGATAGTCAAATAAACAAGTGTAGTAAAGCTCAATAATTTGTTCATATTATCATATAAATTTATACTTATCAAAATAACCTCCAAGAAATGGAAAGAAGAGTTAAACTGTGTTTTTTTGTTTGCTTCTGTTGTCTTTTCTCCTTTGTCACTGTTTTTGTTTTCAGTATCTTTTGTTTTGAGGAGGGTAAGAAAAGAAATGGAGGGACAAAGGGTGAACAAAATGCAGCAATGAGGGCTGGGGATATGGCCTAGTGGCAAGAGCGCTTGCCTCGTATACTTGAAGCCCTGGGTTCGATTCCCCAGCATCACATATACAGAAAATGGCCAGAAGTGGCACTGTGACTCAAGTGGCAGAGTGCTAGCCTTGAGCAAAGAGAAGCCAGGGACAGTGCTCAGGCCCTGAATGCAAGGCCCAGGACTGGCAAAAAAAAAAAATGCAGCAATGATACTCACGAGACACTATGTTGAAAATGAACCATGCAACTTGTGGCGGGGGTTGAGAAGGAAAACTGGGAGAGAGCAAAGGAAGGGGTGACATTGTTCAAAAAGAAATATGCTCTTTACCTGACATATGTAACTGTCACCCCTCTGGACATCACCTTTACAATAACTATTCTAAAAATACAGTAATGGCCAGTAACTGGCCATTTTAAAGCAAGGCAGAAAGAGTAAAGCAGAAAGCTTGCTTTTAATGTAAGTCAACTTTACCCTCTGTATTTAATTTTACCCCTATATAAGACACATTCTTAAACTATAAACTAGCTTTGATCTATCAGAAGCAGTAACATAGAGCCTGGATGAGCTCAGGTGCTCAGGGCATGTGGATGCTGCCATAAGATCACCACGGTTACTATGAAACATTTGTGCAACTCCCTTCTGAATCTTTCCTGACCTTCAATTCAACAGTTCTATGCAAAATATCTTCATTTTTCTCCCAGAAAATGAATTTTGGGTTCTGGTGATTTTACTTTAATTTTCTGAAAACTCACATTAAGCACACAGGGTGTACACCTCCCTCCTTGGGCAGAATAGGATTCATTGAGTCTAACCCCCCATGGGTCTCTTTGGTAGGATGCAGAGTATCAGCTCTCTGCATTTTCTGACTCAGCAATGTTTTCTATCACTTCCAGTGTGTGCTTTGGGTACACAGCCCAGGCTTCATTGCCAGCCTCCAGGTCTGTTGGACTTTTGGTGGCCAGCCAAGAAGCAGAACAGAGGCATGGTCCATGGAGAATGTCTAGGTGAATAAATGCACAAATGAGGAATGTCTTGCCAGCTCAGTATTCCTGACTATGATGTTTTCACACTTGGCTTATAAAAGTGGTATTAATGGGTATAATGCTACCTCCTAGATCATCTGCAGAGTATAAAGCCCTTAGGAATCTTTAATTGGAGGCTAACTCCTTATCTGGGACATGTGCCTGGGACAGATTCCATGTGTATCAGAAGGGGCACTTCTCCAAGCTGAGCACCAGTGGCTCATGATTGTAATCCTAGATGTTCAGGAGAATGAGATCTGAGGATCACTATTCAAAGACACCTGTACAGAAAAGTTTGTGAGACTCTTATCTCTAACCAGTGAAAAGCTAAATATGGAATTATGGCTCAATGTTATGGTAGAATTAAGTGCTGAGCACATAAGCCAAGCAATACTGGGAGCCCCTGAGTTCATACTCCAGTACCAGCATGAAAATTTTAAAAACAAAAGATACATCTTAATCAAGAAAGCAGGGCTTTATAAATGTGATTAAATGTGGACTTCTTCTAACTAACTCTGTGTAAGAGGAAAGTTTTTCCTGGCCTGGCTTTGAATGTCATCCTAGAAGGCAATGCCAGGTGTCTCATACCTACAGAGACATTCTCATGAGTGCAACAAAGGGGATCACATACTTTCTTATTCCTGGCTCATAACAAAACTTTGTTTTCAACATAAGATTCATCACACCACAAGCTTATAGTTCAACTTGTCTCAACACAACTACATCTGCCACTGGGTATCAGTGCATTTGTAATACCTGAACGCACTACAAAACCAGGACTGAAAACCCCATTTAAGATGGAGCAGCAGAATCTACAGTAATGACCACCTTGAAAAATGAGCCAAAACAAATGAAGCCAGGTGAGACTGGGACCTGTGTGATTCAAGGGAAGCGGGGTCCCTGCCTCTGGGGGCAGCTGTGGGGGAAAAATGGCAAAGATCTGACAGCTGTAGAGCTGTGAAAACACTATATTGGTACAAATATGGAGAATAACTCCTGTTCTGAGAGGAACATCTGGCAGGTGGACTGTGTGATCCATGCCATACTGTGAGAAAAATACACAAGATTCACTATTGCAGGGTCAGATTCTTGTGTTTCATGAGTAAGTAAAAATAAATGGTGATCTTTTGATCTCCTACTCCTGAATAGCTACAACTATAGGCATGAACTACACAATACTGTGAAACATGTTCTCTGTTTAAAAATGAATGTGTTTAATCCATTTATTTGACGATAGCAAATCAATGGATACATCACACTTTATAAAGAAAAGGAGTTCATTTAGCTCACAGTTCTGGAAGTGGAGAATGAGAAACAATATCTCCTTGGCTTTAGGTCAGGGCCTTGCATTCTCTTATTGGAAAGAAAGTAGGCTGAGTTAGTAAATACAAAGAGAGATGGCAAAGAGGGCTTCATGTTTTATAACACCCCAGTTACACAAGAACTAACCTATACTTTGAGGAACTTTATTAATTCTCCTGTTACTCAAGCATCTTGCTGACTATGTCACCAGCATAGCTGTACTGGAGAATTAAGTTTCCAAATGAGTTTTGGTGGGACATAAAAAACCAAAGCATTACAAACACAGATTTGCTAGCTGTGGGTAATGTTTCACAGTGGTTTAAGATGTTAACCCCAGGGGAAACTGGGTGAGAGGTATATATATGTACTACCATTGAAAAGTTTCTGTGAATCTAAACCAATAATAAAAAATGTTTAAGTTTATTTCAAAATTAGTCAAATAATTTTCTTCCAAAGTTGTTTAATATGTAAGTTTTCCCAAATTTGAATAATGCTGTATATACATTGTGCTTATTGCATTTAAAACAGGTGTACTAAAATCTGTTCTGGTTTAAATTACATAAACTATTGGCAAACACTTTAACAGCTGGGTCATGATCATTAAGCAGATGCGTAATAGTTTTATTACCCATGTATCTATTTTAAACACTTCACAGTAAGACAGAGAGCTTTGGTTTGACAAGGAAAACTACCCTGTGCCTAAACTTAATTCCCTTTCTTTATGAGGGCTCAGTGGCTGTGAATCTGACTCAACTTTTACTATCTGGCTTCCTCTGACAATGATATCCAGAACTTTATTCCTGCCATTTCAGCCAAAAAAGATGTAAGTATGGCTCACGTAGTAGAATCCTAACCTTTAAAAGTGTAAAGGCTAAGGGATTGAGCTCATGACATGAGTTCAAGCTCCAGTTTCAGCACACACAAGAAAAGAGAGTATGATCTAAAAAATATACTGCACAGCTCCCAGACACTGGCTTGGATGCTGTATTTCTGAGCATTCACTCTCACCGTCATCCTGGCCTATGGATTCTCCCACAGGCATCATATAAGAAACCAGAGTCGAAGGCCCTGAAAAGAGGCAGCTTTGACCTCAGACCCCAACCGGTTTACAGGCACGGCGCTTGTTAATGGCTCTCACATGCTAACCTGCCACTTAATATGGCCTTGGCTAGAATAAAGCCTCTGATAATTTAGGCAGGAGGTAAATGAAACCATCATTGGCTAAATTCAGGCCCAGGCTGTGACACTGATTTTTTGCAGCAAGAGAGGCCATAGCATGTTGCAGAAAACACAGATGCCATGTCAGCCACAAAGCTGAAAGACCAGGAGAGCAATCCCTCCCTGGCATCCCACTAAGCCCCCTCCTGAAGGTGGAAAATCAGCTGGGAGTCGGCATCACTTTCCTGTTGGAGAAAACCTCTTTGCCTTCTAGGATAAACCTGCAGTGTAGCTGTTTAAAACTGCCAGCAATGATTTTACTTTTATTGTAGGCCTGGCAGATACCAGGTCCTCACTTTGGGTGCAACATTTGAATGATAAAATGGTATTGCTATGCTCCTTGAAAGGAAGGGTCTTGGTGCTGTGCAGGGGCGTGACTTGACAGCTCTTCACTTTGGTACATCCCCAACCATACCTCTCAACACAGCTGTATTGATGCTTCTTTCTTTCCTGGTCATTCCAAATCTGCATGGGATACAGCTTGTTTCTCATCCAGAGTTAAAATCTACTGTAACTGTTACCTGACAAGAGTCTTTGGAGTGGAATTGCTATTGTTACTGCCATAATAAAATCCATCCAGAAGATGAAAAGCCAGCCATTACTGGCTCATCTCCTCTCCTCTGCAGGTGAGACTATCATACTAGGAAGTTTTACAGCACATTAACATTTTTAATGTAGTTTTAATAGCTACAGGAGCACCAGAGCCCTGCAGCTGGGGCACATGCTCTTCTACTTCGGGTCCTCCTCTTCAGACAGGCTGCAGCTCTGTTGCCATGCAGAATCTGATCCTGCCACTGCCTGGAGCATCGCGCTCCAGATGGCCTTCCAGGATAAACTACAATATCAAACACAGATCAGTCAGATGCCCCCACATCCCTGGGCCTGAGGAAGGGCTAGACTGGATAGAAAGAGGCATGTCTGTTCAAGGATGGGCTGGGACCTTCTTGGATGAGGGTTCAAACAACTTTCACCTTCCTGTTGCTAACTTGGAGCCACTGACCTCATCGGTGGGTTAAGAAGGATTCTGAGCCTAACTGGTATGCAGTAGAAACTACCACTAGTATGCCTGGGAACAGGTTTAAGGGAGCTGAATTTTCATCCCACATCTGGGAGGGCATCCTCACTATGCATCCCTGTACAGACAGAAACCATGAGCCAAACTGACCAATGCTTGTAATTCTAGATACACTGAAGGCTGAGCCTTTAGTATCACGGTTCTAAACCAGCCCAGGGAGGAAAGTCTATTGCAAAAAGCCAGAGCTGGAGGTGTGGCTAAAATGGTAGAGTGCCAGCCTTGATCAAAAACAGAGAGAGAGACAGAGAGGAAGGAAGGAAGGAGGGAGGGAGGGAGGGAGGAAGGAAGGAAGGAAGGAAGGAAGGAAGGAAGGAAGGAAGGAAGGAAGGAAGGAAGGAAGGAAGGAAGGAAGGAAGGAAGGAAGGAAATATGAAACATGCAGAACAGTGATGTGCTCTATTCCACAGGACTTGACTCTGTTGTGGTTAAAGAATGCCCACTTGGAACCAAAGTACTGCCTTGTCTTTGGTTTCTAGGAATGTGTGTGGGAGGAAGCTTCAGCTCAAAAGTCCTTCACAGCAGTGTGACCTCAGCAATCTCTAATCCTGGGCATCTGAATCTCCTGACATACTGAGAACTTTCCTTTCATCTTTCCTTTGGCAGTCCTGGGGATTGAACTCAGGCCTTTGCTTTACTAGGCAAACTCTAACAGTTGAGCCACATTCCTAGTCCTTTTGCTTTAGATATCTTATTAGAAAGGGTCTCTTTCTTTTATCCAGGCCAGCTGTCTTCTCAGGTAGCTGGGATTGCAGGTGTATATTGCATACCGTCACATCCCAACATCCATTAAAAACCTCCACTGTTAAACTTGTGTGCTTCAGCTTCAACACAGATTTCTTCTCACCCCTTTTACATTGAGAGAGAACATGTTGGCTCCTGTCTTCTGTGTAGAGACCTGAATCTGGGAGAAGAGCTGGCACACTCATGACAACAGGGAAGAAGTAGCTATAGGTCTCATGGTACATCCTCACAGTTCCTCCAGGGGGCAGAAGTCAACACATTCCTTTTCAAAGATGAGTGGCTTGATTGCATTAACTACCAACTTGGGACACACCGTGCCCCAAAATAGTTTGGGATGTCAGCCCTCTTGTCTGTCCTCAAATGAGTTTACTTCCCACTTCCAACTATAGGCAACAGGGACCCACAGAAAGACAGGAAGAGGAAAACGACAACCTCTCTGGGCACAAAGGCACATTCATGGGCACAACTCAATCTATAGCCAAAAGAGTAAGCAACTGATCAGATCATTCCCAGCAAATCCATAATACAAATGACCATGTTAGGTGCTACCTAACCCCTGCATCAGATGCTCGGAATCACTAGTCATTAGGAAAGTGCAAATCAGATAAACAACTGAGATTTTCTTTCTGATCTTGTGCCCTACAAAGTTCCTAAATGTCTTTACTCTTTTATTGGAAGTTCTAATGGAATCTTTGGCTATAGTGAATAATACTGCAGTGAACATGGCTGTGCTGGTGGCTTTATTGTATCCTTGTTTTTGCAATATTTTGGGCACAGGTAGAAAATTTCTGAGTAAAAATCCAGAAGCACAGTAAATCAAAGAACAACTTGATAAATGGAGCTACATCAAACTAAAAAGTTTCTGCATGGTAATGGGAATAGGCAGCAAGCTGAAAAGACAGCTAACAGAATGGGAGATTTTGCTAGCTAACCATCAGACAATGACCTGATATCCAGAATATACAGAAAAATTTTAAAAATTAAATCCTCAAAGTACAGTGCATCTTCATCAATGTCACCCCTTCTATTGTTCTCCCCCATTTCCTTCCTCTTATCCCTAACCCCAAAGTTACATAGTTCAATTTTTACATAATGCACAATAAATATAATGACTGCATTTGCTCACCCTTCTGCTCTCCTTTTGTATGCCATCCCACTGACATCCCCCCCGCCCACTCAGAATGTTGCAGCTTCTTGTTATTCATTTTGTTAAGCAGTTCATTGGTTATTCAAAGGAGTTACACCTTTGGCTCACCCCCTAAACATTCTATTCTCTACTTACCTTGTTTATGTAATGCAAAAAAGCCAATGTATGTTATCCTGTGTGTTTGTGTTTTAGATATAGCTTCTATTTATGAAAAAAATGTGTGCCATTTATTAAGATGTGCTTTGACTCCTTTCCATACCCAGTCCACACTGGTGATTCTCGCAGCATCCTTCTCACATTCTGTTATTTATTTAGTACTAGTATTGGATTTGACTCAAGGGTGGCATTCTATCACTTGAGCCATACCTCCTTTTTTGGTAGGCAATTGGACTTAAGAGTCTCCCAGATTTTCCTACCTGGGCTGACTCAGTATCATCAAATCATCCTTCTGAGAAGCTAGGATTATACGTGTGAGTCATTGGTACCCAGCAGAGAGTTATTTCTGTGTGCCAGTACTGGAGCTTGAACTCAGGGCCTGGTGCTCTTGCTTGGCTTTTTAGTTGAGGCTGGAATTCTACCACTTGAGTCACATTTCCATTCCTCATATTCATGTTGTTTACTGCAAAGTTTACAATAGATATCACTGTGAAGGAGTGATGCTCAATTCAATTCTTCCATTTATTTCAGAGCACAGGTTAAAAGGGATACTCTGAAGTGAGAGGGAGACTATTTACAACAGGCACTCCATCACAAGTAAAATCCATGGCCCTTCTTCTAGGAAATAAGAGAGTGTAAAATAATATTTGAGGGACAGACAAAGCTGTCTTGTGTATTGTATAGCTTCACTTTCACAACCTTACAAAGGCTGCATGCAGAAATGGGAGCATATTAACACAAAAATTATTACAAATTCTTGTCTGAAGTCATATCCATGTAGCAGGGGAGGCACCTCTCATCTCCTCAGTGTTCCAATGTGTTCTCTGTGTGTGTTGTTGTCATTGCATCATCAGCCCTAAATCAATATATGTTACAAAGATTGATTGTTTTAGGAGGGGTCCAAGCTGACAAAGGAAAGAAGCATAAATGTTTCTCCTAATGTGATAATGAGAGGATGAGAACATCCAATGTTTTTAACATAGCCTAGGAAACCCAGTGGGAACTGTCTCAGTTAAAAATAGTGCATTACATCAAGTTCTTGGTGGCATATGATCTAGATGGTTTTCTCTATGTACTTCTGAGTTTACATGATGAAAAATTTATTAGAACCACTAGTGAAAACCAATGAAAAACTCTCCATTCTTATGCTATGGTGAGAAGAAACAGAAGTATGATATAACATAAAAACGGAGTAGATGCTTCATCAAATGAGAAATTATAGCCTGCACACATAGACACCTGATTACCAAGAGCCTTTCCTTTGGGTTTTCCAATTCATAAAGTGAGAAAACATTCAAGTCTATGTTGCCTTGTTTTTCAGATCCAACTTAACTTCTTCATACCACAAGTGGGCTTTATTTTCCCAAACATAGTTTCTATTACTTTGACCCACTGCACTGGCTGTAAGTCGTGACCAGGAGAAAAAGCTCAGAGGCATCTCTTCTGTCAACAGGCTGGGTTCCTTGTTTTCCTACTGATTTCTTTAGTGGGACCAATCAGACATTTGCCCACAGACTAAGAGTGACCATCCCTCAGAAACAGCATGAATCAGCAACTGCTTACATTAAACCCACCAATTATGGGAATTAAACCCACTTCTTATGGGAACTGTAATCATTGGTTTGGGGTGAATGCCAGGTCCAGTAGGGACAACTTGACCCTACTCTACTTCCTAATACACACACACACACACACACACACACACACACACACACACACACACATCTGTCCCTGTACAGTGGCTGCCAGGTGTGCTCTGTTTACTTCAAGTTTGCTTCATATTCAAAACTATCCTTCCACATCATGTGCCACTGAAGCTGAGCTGCAATCCAGCTTGAAGCTGCCCCATGCAGCTAGCTAAGGCAGGCAGGTGCTCCACTGCTGTTCTTTTGTTGAGCCTCTGGTGGCTGCTGGAGACAGTAGTTACCAGCTAAGTTAGTAACAAAACTCAAAGAGCTTCATTAAAAACATGGCAGAGGCAGTTAAGCTATTAGTTGAAGTAATTATTGGTAAATGACAAAATATATTATTTTGGAAGATCAGTATTCAACTGATAACCCTACTACCTCACAGTCTTTTTCTCAACAAATGAATAGCTGTCTCAATTGAGCAAACATTTCTCAAGCAGGTAAAATGAGTAAGGCTTTGAGAGATACACTCGGGACTTCACATTGAATGAGAAGCCCTGAGTCTGAGGGCACAGATTAGGGTCTGTGCATGCCTGGGGAGGGTCACTTAGAGTCCCAGTCAACCATTGTATCCAAAGTAGGCTCAGAACTAAAGTGCAGAAAGGAAACATGTGTCTCAAACAGATGGGAGCCAAAGCAATCTGACTGATCTACAGGCCTAGCACATGGTTGGTTTGGACCCAACAAATGTCTTGTATCCCTTTTCTCCCTTACACCTGACTCCGAAAACCCCGTCTTCCAAAATGAAATAATCATGAAGCATAGTGGGTTGCACCATCTGCATCAAAAATATTCTTAACCATGAAAGTAATTTGTCTGTTTGTCTGATATTGATATATGCATTATGGCTTTCTTTTGGTTAGTGTTCGCTAGGCATTTACTTTTCCATCCTTTTGTTTTTGGAAAATTGTTGCAAAATATACATGACAATTACTGTGTTAAGCATTTTAAGTGCACAGTTCAATGGCATTAAATATGTTTATATTATCACATGAATGTCACTGCATTTATCTTGAAAACTTCTTAATTTTCCTAAACTGAAACTCTGAATGCATTTAGTAGTAACTTCCTATTCTTTACTCATGCCCTCATGCCAGCCTTTACCAACCCCATTATACTTTCTGCCTCTGCAAATTTAACTACTACAGGGACATCATATATGTGAAGTCACACAGCATTTCTCCTGTAGTAATTGGCTTACTTAGCTTAGTGTCTTCAAGTTTCATCATACTGTAATCTATTGGCTGCCATTGATGCTCTTCAGTCCTTTGATGCTATTTTTTCAGTCCTCTAGTTAAAAAGCAATCAATGCCTGCCTCTGAGCATTTGCTGAATATTGTCAAGTTGTCTTCCATATGAAGCATATTTTAATTCCCATTGCTAAGTGAGCAAGCAGCAGTGTGTTCTTGTGTTCACACTCTTGACAGGATGCACAAGCAGGAGGGTCAGGCTGGTGACAGGGCCAGCCTGTGTGCCACCAACTGCCAGATGCTGATCTGCTCTGCCCATGATCTCTCTGTGTCATGGCTTGCCCTCCAGCCCCCACAAGCATTTTCCTGGAGAATTGTGTATATTTCTGCCTGTTCCGGGATGTGTCTCTTCCCCTCACTTCTGTACCACTAATATGTATGCAGATAAAACTGAAATCACCATTCGCAAAAGGAAATTGTCATTCTGCACATCAGTGTAAAGGAGGTACTATGGAAAAGGGCCAGGAACCTGGCCTACTTAATGCTTAAAAATTCCATAAATTTCTCACTGAGTCAGGTACAAAACTGGGTTGCCTATTAAAGTTCTGCAGCTGTAAGAAACCTTTTAGATTTATTGTTAGCCATATCTGCAAACCAGTCCTGACAGAGGAATAAAATCTAATTGAGTCAAGCCAACCTATTCTGTTCTGGTGTTCTTGGAGGTTTCATGTATGTGTGTGTTTTAAAGGTCCCTGCAAAAGGAAAGCATGAGGGCAAGAGGAGAGAGGTAGAAAAATGAAGAGGGAAGTGGAAATAACCCAGGTAATAATTCATCATATATACCCCAGGATTGAGAAATACAGGAGAAGGAGTGGGCCAAAGGGGGGGCAGGATGAAGATGTTAAATGTATGACACAGATTAAGATGCATTGCACACATAACTGCTTGGCTAAATGGCAAAAATTCAATATGTAACTTAAAATTAAGATAAGTAAAGGAAGGGGTGGATTGGGATGGGAAGGGAGTGGCTTCTGGCACACTTGTGCTCAGTTCAGCATGGTACCAGTACCTGCACTCTTTCCTACCACTTCCCATAGCTTCATATATCTACAAATGATATCAACCCAATAAAAATCTGCCTCTTTCCTCCTCTGGACTTGCCATAGTATTTGTTCTTACCTGTGTGACCAGAAACCAGAGGAATAAAGTTATTCCCTTATTATTAGATAAAAAACTTTTCTGAATCCATATTCAGGCTCAGGAACAAAGATGCTATGATTGGTTAGTGATGTCTGATTGACCTAGTGGGGGATATAATGGGTACCCATGTTTTATTTCATCTATCACAGAGTTACCCAGAGGTTTTCTCAAAAGCTAGCACATGTATTAACCCACCTGGCTTCTTCACCACATAAGACCTGGCAAGAAAAATATGTCATACACATGAACAGATGGATGGAACCATCTAAAGTTTGCAGAATTGCCTTGAGGTAAGACTGCCAGCCAGACACTGACAGTGAGTTAGGAAGTACTCAGGGAGGTGAAAACAATAACAAGAATGAGGGTAAAAATTCTTTGGGAATGACAAAGATCAAGTTATGGTTAGAGGAGAAATTAAATCAAAGTCACAAGGACCACAGATATCTGAACAGTCTAAGAATGAGGATAGAGTGATGTAAGAGCTGATTACCAAGATAGCATTTGTTCATGTGCAGTTTTTCACACTGACAAACTGGTCAAAGGTAATGATTGCTACTTCATTCGGAGTGAAGTTGGCCTTGTGATTACTTTGGAACAAAGGAATAGAAGTCACCCTAGCAGGCTCCGGGTGACTTACTGCCACCCAGCCTCTCTTCCTTTGGCTTCTGTAAGACTCAGCCCAGGTGAGACATTCTGAGTGCCTAAGAAAGGTCATATGTGTCCCCTGCTTGCTCCCTGCCAGGTGTGATCTCAACAGGGGTGTGGATTGCTGAGACCCACACCTGAAGATGACATCCTAAGATCTGAGCCCAGAGACTTGTTTGCCTTCACCCTTCCATGGCCACAGCACTTGTTAGAACTGGCAGCCTCACCGCCTAAATGAGCTCTATTAATAAACTCCCAGCTAAAGCTTTGAGAGTAATTTCTCTTTCCCAGGACATGTTTCTTGAGAATGAGAACAAATGCCAAACATTTTAGTCATAAGGAAGTGCAAATCAAAAGTAGAGTAAAATACTATTTCATCCATCAGAATGGCAATCATCAAGAAAACAAACAACAAATGTTGACAAGGGAAAGGAACAACCACACACTGCTTGTAGGAATGTAAACGTGTGCAAATACTATGGGAATCACTATGGGTTCATGAAAACAACTAAAAACGAGCCTTTCTTATAACACGACTATATCATTCTTGGCTATAGCCAAAGGAATGTAAATCAACACATAAGAGAGTGCTGGCACATTCATCCTTATCTCAGCACTATTCACAATAGCCAAGCTAGTAAATCAGCCTAGATGCCCACAGGAATGACTGGATAAAGAAAAGTTGGATTATAGACATCATGGAGGATTATTCAACCATGAATAAAAGATAAAATTATATTATTTTCAGAAACATGGATGGACATGGAGATCATCTTGTTGAGCAAAATAAACCAAGGTCAAAGAGACAAATATTGTTTTTGATCATGTGTGGAATTATCATCATCAAATTAATAATAATAATAATAATAATAATAATAATAATGAAACGTAAGCACACAGGGGAGGAGGGGGAGCAAAGAAAAGGATACTGAAGAGTCAACAATGAACATGATTGAAGTACATTACACACATCTTGACACCACAATGAAACCCAGTAAATACTGCCAAAGAATTGAAGGAGAAAGGAGAGTTAAGAAGATATTGAAGAGGGAGTAAATTTGATCAGAATATCAGGTACATTTCTATGAAAATAGCACAATAAAACCTCTTAGTATAATTAACGCGCTCTGTTTACAGAAACAAAAGCCCTAGAAAGCTGAGAGCTTGGAAACAGCAAGCACACTACCAGATAACTTCAACTGATTACAAACAAAATACTTCATCCCTGGAAAGTTTTAATTGTTTTAATAAAAGAAACACAATTTGATTTCTGTAGATTATTTGGCATGATCAGGCTACAATCTTTTCTCTTGTGATCTCTAAGCAGTACAAATTAACCTGGTCAGTAGCAAAATCTACCTGTCTCCACATTTTTTGCTCTACTTTTCCTTAAAGCAAATTTAATCACTGTGTAGGCCTCATTTGCATATAGCAAGTGATGCCAGTGCTGGTTTTTAGAAAGGTGTATCCAAGGCTAGCAGGAAGGTGGGGCCAGATACCATGAGTGTTACATGCTTCCCACATGTCATGATTCGTCCATGTGTTATCTTCCTAATTCTTTCTGCAAGGAGCCTTCCAGTGTTTGAAATGTGAATTGGTGGGCAAGCAGCTTTCTTAAAGAGCAAACATAGGTAAAGGTTGAAAATATCCAAGAGTACAAGGACTTTGCTGTTTTAAGGATAGGCCCTTATGGGTGAGGACGTCTGCTGCTTGTCTGAAAGCCAGTCGTAGCACAAACTACTGTGGATTCTGCGTACAGACTGGAGGATCATTTCTTATGCTCTGACTTTTTTTTTTTTTTTTACAAATTTTTGGAAGATTAATCATAAGATGCAGTTAAGAGATGTGTGAGAAGTTACTTATTCCTTACAGAGTCAGGAAATCAAAGTGCTGCAGGGGACACCACACCCTGCCCACCCTCCCTTTCTGCCCTGGACATTACTTCCCCTTTCACTGGTCTTTCCCCGTTTTCCCTCCTTCATTTTTCTTCTTTTCCTTTCTTATCCCCATTGTACTGATTATTTTAAAGACCAATCATAATTGCACATCTTTATGTGATATTTCATGAAAGTTATACATTGTCTATGGATCAACCCAGTTCCTGAGAGTACCCATCATCTCAAACAGCTTCCATTTCTTTGTGATGAGAACACCCACAATTCTTTCTTCCAGATACTTGAAATTATACAGCATGGTAATGTTAACTATAATCACTCTTCTTAGTTGATCATGAGGATTTTATTTTTAAATTTGGAATCAATGTGCATTTCCATTTCTTTAAAAAGGTAAGCAACATAGACACAGAAGGAAGGGCATGTGTGGGTGTGGACCTCACCCCCAACCTGATCCCGCTGACTAGGAGCTCTTCTCCAGGAGCAAGGGGCCTCTTCACAAGCAAGAACACATACACAGGCATTTATGCACATCAGTCCTCTTGTTAACCACTCACAACAGGAAATTGAACTCTAATTTAGTAAAACAATTGCTTTATTTGTTAGATTAAGCAAGCTTGGTTTATTTAATATTTAAAATTCCTCTTACAGTACCTGAACAATTACCATGTAATTCTCCTGGGTTAATTAATTTTAGGTACATGTTTTAGTGTGGCATGAGAAGTCCTAAGATTACATTTCCTGTGTTAATGGCACTCAGTAAAAGTGGTGCCGTGGGGTACAGTCAGGGACCAAGGACCACACATTTCCATTTTCATTAGAAGTTGGGTGAAGAGAAGATGATATTGGTCATGTGAGGCAAAAGGTATCCACTCATCTGGTAAGTGGACAGCATCTTTCTTCTAGGTCAGCCCTTCAGGGAAGAACAGCAATGGGTTCTGAGGGGCATTAGTGTCCTCAAGTCTGAGCTCTACCGCGCAGGAACCTATGATGGAGGCTGTGCCCAAAGTCAGAGATTAGGTCATGGGTGGGAGCCAAATGGACTCTGTCCATTTGACAGAGAAGATGTCAATCAACATTTGCCAGTATGTTCACTGTGAAGGGCCCTTCAATTCTTAAGTGAATCTCTCAGACTTAGAGCTTAAGAGCTGGCCAGTTGCTCCTTTCTTGAGAGGACAAGGTTGGAGTTTTGAAAAGGGTCATCCATCTCCGTTTGACTTGGAAATTTGATGGATGGGAGATCCATTGCTCCATAGCAGGGGTGTATCAGATGTAGAACCACTGGGCCCCAGAGATCAGTAAGTCTCAGATCCAAGGTAGCGTTCATGGTTGGAACCATAACTAGGGTCAGAGCAAGGTAATGAGAGCAAATGCAGGAGCCCTGGGAGCAAGTACAAACTGAGACTTCAGTGACTATGTCACCACTTCACTCAGGTTCCAGGGAACCCTGCTGTCTTAGCCTGTGACTTTTTTTTTTTGGCCAGTCCTGGACCTTGAACTCAGGGCCTGAGCACTGTCCCTGGCTTCCTTTTTTTGCTCAAGGCTAGCACTCTGCCACTTGAGCCACAGCGCCACTTCTGGCCGTTTTCTGTATATGTGGTGCTGGGGAATTGAACCCAGGGCCTCATGTATACGAGGCAAGCTCTCTTGCCACTAGGCCATATCCCCAGCCCTTAGCCTGTGACTTTTAAGGTCATCCTTGAAATATAAAGGTGGTGTAACAGGCACTCATGGGCCAGTGTTCAAAGTGACATGGCTCCTTGCCACCTGCCTTTATGCCTGTGGCCACACCCAGCTGCCAGGCCTCTGGAAAGTGTCAACAGCTGCACAGATGTCCCAGGGTGGGAACTGCATGGGAGTGTTTCTACCACAAGTGTTCTATGTGCTTTAGTTCAACTCAAAGCACAGGTCCACCTGGCAGGGCCATTGCCACAAACTGAAGGAGTGATTCCAGCCTTTCTGCTCCCTTGTCTCCATCCACACTGGGAGTGTGGATACTGCTGGCCTGTGGTCTTCGTCTCACTGGACTTGCAGGGTAGTTTTGTTCTGCACCAGCGTATGTAAAAATAGGTTTGTAGAGTTCAAGTACATGAAAACCCTCCGTTTTTGGTAAAGTTAGAAGCTCAGAGGCTTCTTGGGGCATTGGATTTCCTTGCTCTTCAGTCAGAAGAATCTAGCCCAGATTGGCACCCTGTGCCATCACACAATGGATGTGTTGTCTCCCTCTCACCCATCTCGGGCATGGTCCCCACCAATCTCCCTTGTCACCAGGAATGAGCACACCTACACGGACCACCTGGAGGCATTCAAGGAACACCCTCCAGATCACCCCAAAACACTCTCTGTTTTCTCAGGTGAGATGGAATCTGAAGGTGCTAAGATCTAAGGGCAGCAGCCACACCACGTCAGAGACATCCTAAAAGATGCCAGAACCTAATGCTCGCATTGTGCTTCCAAGTCTATTGCATAAATAATGGTTGCTTCTCCTCAACAACACCAAAACCTGCAGAGTAGGGGACAGAAGGCAAAAGATTCAGGAAAATAAAAATGTAGGAAAGGGTTTAGAATATACTAACGAGAACAATTGTGACCAGGGCTGCATTTAGAAAGTTATTTTCCTTCATTACTAGCTGAGTGGCACTGTGGGAATCCCAGAACCCAACAGCACAGGGGTTTGTTTTCAGCTGACTGATCCACTTAGCCAGGATCAACAGGTCCAGCATACTAGGTCTGTGTCACCAAGTGCTTGTCACTTTCAAAAGCAGAAGAACAAATGGTAACTGCTTGTTGTCTAGAAGTTTCCGTGTGATCCAGAGCCCGAGGGAGCAACTCAGGAGTCATCATCACAGATGAGCTTCTGAGTGGGGTTTAATGTTTTCCAGAAGATCACACACACTAGAGCAGTAATTAATGATTTGATTCATTGTGCTTCAGGGAGCCACTGTCCAACAAAATAATCCAAGTAATTTAGACCTGCAATAAAGCAGGAGTGCGACAACATTTCATGGCTGCACACAGCAATGATTTACTGGAGAGGAAAAAAAAGTTGAGCATTTTTATGAGAACCACATTCAAATAATCCATAGGAAAGCAATATTGAGTTCACGAGTGATTTGATTACATTCCTCCACAATAGTCCTCCAAGGCAAAGTCGAGTCCAAATGCATTTCAGGAAATGTGCATAACACCAAAGGTTCAGTAAACCAACACATTTAATCAGAATTACTCTGTGCATGTCTGAGATAGAAAATGTTTGCAGAATGTTAACCGCCTTTTTATTCAGAATAAATTTCCTCCCCTATTAGCATCTGGCATCTGCAAGTGCTAGAAACACAAACTCATCCCCAGGGAAACCAGGAGCCTCGTCTCTTCATGTCCCTGGCTAATGGCCTCTGAGTGCCTACACTCAGTCCTGCCCTTCACATGCCCACAGAAGTGCTGTAGGAATGTTGGGGAAGGCAGATGGATATTTCAGCTGGGAGCCAGTGGGCCATTTGATGGGGAAAGTGCCATATTTCTTCACTAGACTCCAGACCTTGATGGACAGAAATACAACCCTAAGTCAATCCACATTCCTTCATGACAGCAAATACCCAAGGGTGGCCCTAAAAACCTGCTAACTTTATTTCTTCCTTGAACCCTTGTTTATGAAATGGTAGGTATGATCCAGGAATTGCTCTGTGTAGTGAGGATAAAGGGGAGATAAATAGTAGAGGTGAGAGTTTATATCCTGTTTCCCAGAAGCTGACCATAGTTAACTAGAATGCAATGAAGAATCCAAAGATGTTGAACTTTTCACCACAAAGCAATGATAAATACCTAAGATGTCGTAGCTCATCAATTACCTTGATTGACTCATTATAATGCAAACTTATAAATAATTCCATAAATTATAACTCCATAAATATGCACATTTCTATGCAAAAACAGAACCACTCAGTTACTGACTTTGTGGACCTAATATTTAACTGGGTAGAAGGACAATGAGCTAGTTACTATTGTAAGAGCCCAATAGGAATGCCAGTAAGCAACTTGGGCAGAGGCATCTCCCAAGGGTGGCAGGTGCTGGGGCATAAAAAGGAGATGGTTGAGCCAGATTATACCAGCAGGAAGGAAGAAGCAATGGAGGGGAGCTGGTAGTCTAGCATCCAGTGGCAAAGACACCAATTATCTCTTTAGCTTGGGAAAGAAAGGCTGGATATGTTTTCAGGACAGGAGCTGTAGCTTAGCCAGTGAGTTGGGAATGGAGAGTAAGAGATGGGCCCTGAATCTTGGGCAGCAGTTGGATGTCTGATAAGCTGCCTTGTGTGCTTTGCATGCTCCCCTGGCTCAGCAAGTTCCTCCAAAGTTGTTGTGTTCTCCCTCTGAACTGTAAACAGGTGACTGTGTGTGCAGGACTTCCCCAGAGTGATATCTGGGCTTCTCTTTGATTTACAAACATGTTCTGGCTTTGGTTCTCCATTTTATGGCCACATTGGGACACTAAGAACCCTGGGTCATCTGGACCAGGTCCTTTGTCTCCATGGTCTTGAGGAACAGATCCATGGACACAGCAAAGACTTTCTGAAGAAAAAGATAAGCAGTGCTCCTGCTACATGGGAAGGGTCTCGGTGAGGATTAGCTACTGATGTGTGTTGTTGTTATTATGGGGTTATTAGGATGTCTGTAGGAAAGAGTTATGTGACTCTCAAGATCATTGGACAGGGTATAGGCCATAGCAGAGGCCAGGGGCTCCACCAGGCTGCATGTGCCATCTGGTGTTGTTAAGCTCTCAGAATGGATGCCTGCTCTGGTGCACTCCTCTACAATCTGCTGCTCAGGAGTAAGTATTACAGGGTGAGGGGCGGGGATGTGATGCCAAAGCCCATATGTCCCATGAATGCTCAGGGCCATGGTGAAAGGTGCAGAACCACAGTGGAAGGGAGCCTCTGTCCTGCTTGTCACATGAAGCTCTTTGTTTGCTCTCCATAGCACATCTTGCATGTTACAAATGGGCACACAATGTCAAGACCCTTGCTATCACTCACTCAGCTGACTCATTCTCCCCCTACCTCCTATGTGGATGAGAAGCAATATCTATAAATTCCTGATGCACTGGACCTTGTTCTACATGCTTTCCTGGGCACTTTCATAGTCCATGTGATCTGAACCGACAATATTTACCAGGTTTGAAGATCACATAGACCACATTACCCTAAATTTGGCTTCAACTTTTATAACTGCTCATCGTAAGCCAGAGGCTACCCCAAGGGGGTTCATGTAAATGATCTCGCTCGGTGATCACACACAAAGGGGGTTGGGAATCTCACCTGGTTGGTTTCTGATAATGATGTAACTTTGGCAGTGGCATTGGAGCCCTGTCATCAGGATTCACACTCAACCCCCCTGTGACCTGCAACCCAGCAATGCCTCAGACTCCAGCCCCTTTTGTGCCAGCCATATCCACTTGGACACTACCAAGACATCTCAAGTCCATTCATTTAGGGCCCTAGTAATGGGCAGATAAATGTCTCACTGGTACACATATTCCAGATATACTGATCTACTGCTCCCCAAACACCTCCTCTAAGCCACAGCACACATCACACATCTAATGAATACCTGGCCCCTTTCTAACACCAGCTCAGCCATCAACACATTCATCAGGATTATTCTGCTCTACCCATTTCTCAGCTTGACCTACCTGTCCCCCACATCTGTGAATGTTGGGGTGCTCTCTTCCCCTGGCACTGTCTCCTAAGATGTCTTCCTCCATGTGCACAATGTCAACCAGCTTTCATGTGAGCTGTGAACAAAGCTTGCCATCTGTCCCACCGCTGTTCCATGGCCATAGCTGACCTCACTGTACAGATCTGCACTCAAAATGCTCCATAAATCTCCTATGCTTACTGCAGTCTTCCTCAAGGTTGTTCTGGGTTCTTTTTTCCTTCTTACACTCTGCTGTGCTGAAACCTGCTGGCTGGCTTCTGATTGCTTCTTTCCTCTCCCCCATGGCTATCACCTGTCCCAGCAATTCATCCCTCCCATCCCTTCGTGTTTGCCTCATTCCTGTGAAGATCTCTCTTCTTTTTTTTCTTTATTGTCAAAGTATGATACAGAGATTCATATGAAAGCATTGAGTACATTTCTTGTTATACCTGTTACCTCCTCCCTCATTTCTCTTTCCCCCCTTACCCCCAAGAGTTGTGCAGTTGGTTTACACCAAATGGTTTTATAAGTGTTGCTTTTTGAATGGTTTGTCTTTTTGTTCTTTGCCTCTCAATTTTAGTGTTTCCTCTCCCTTCCCCAGTTCTAATACCCATATAAACAGTATCCAGAGTATTCAGATGTGATATAGTGGTGGTGAGGGTACTGCCACAGGAAGGGAGTACAAGAGAAAAAAAATTAAACAAACCAATCAGTCAAACAGACAAGGAAAAAGAGAAAAGAAAAAGGAGTACGAGTTCTCATGGCATGTTGAGAATAATTACAACCATGGTATAATTCTTGTTTCTGTAATGTGGAGTTCATTTCACTTGGCATCTTTTTATGTGGTCAGGTGGGTGTAGCTATTGGGGTATTTTGGTCTTCTATCATGATTAGCCTATTCATGTACTAGCTATTCCCTATGAGGGACACCATAGGGTTTATGTTTCTTTGGGTCTGAGTCACTTCACTTAGTATGATTTTTTCCAAGTCCTTCCATTTCCTTATGAATGGGGTAGTGTCATTCCTTCTGATGGAGGCATAGAATTCCATTGTGTATATGTACCACATTTTCCTGGTCCACTCATCTGCTGAGGGGCATCTCGGTTGGTTCCATGTTTTAGCAATGACGAGTTGTGCTGCAATGAACATAGTATGTTGGTGGCAAAGCTATAGTAATAAAAACAGCTTGGTACTGGCACAAGAACAGGCCTGAGGACTAATAGAACAGAACTGAAGACACAGAAATGAACCCACAGACTTAAGGCTACCTAAAGAAGCTAAAAATGAAAAGACAAAGAAGCTGAAAATGTAGGTTGAAACAAAGATACCCTCTTCAACAAATGATGCTGGCAAAACTGGGTCAATACCTGTAACAAACTAAAACTAGACCCCAATTTATCACCCTGCACCAAAATCAACTAGAAATGGATCAAAGACCCAGAAATAAAATCAGACACCCTGAAAACTCTACAAGAAGAAATAGGAAAAACTCTAGGACTCCTTGGCACTGGAAGAAGCTTTCTCAACAAAGGCCCAGAAATCCAACAAATCAAAGAAAGGCTGGACAAGTGGGTTGTATCAAACTGCAGAGCTTCTGCAGAGCAAAGAATATAGCTTCCAAGATAAATAGAAAGCTAGATAGTGATTGATCTTATTTTCAGAAAGGCATACTTCTTTACCAAGTACCCAGTGGTCTGCGTGGCTCATTCTCCCTGGCCCAGACCTATGATAGTAGCAGAGTGGTGTCTATGCAGTGTCAAAAAGGGACTCTAGACCCACTTCCTCACTGGATGGACCATGTAATGTACGGGCCAATTACACCAGCAGAAAGCCCTAGTTTCCATTCATATTTTTACTCTACACACCCATAGCAGGCTTCCTAGTTCTGGCTGCTAGAGATATAAAAGTAACTGACAGGTAGTCCTCTCCCCAAGGACTTCCAGATCCAGGCCAAGTGAAAGCTGATAGACTTCTCTAAGGACCATGGATGGGATCAAGCTCAACCAGGGGAGGTGTGACCAAGGGAGGGTTAGTCTGAGGCTCTCCAGGAAGAGAAGCATGTTTTGGAGCTGAGACCTCCAGAGGCTTAATGAGCAATCCAGCAGTAGCTACCAGGAAGATGTATGTATGGTATAACTGTGGGCTAGAGGAGTCAATGGAATGGTGTGCTAGCTAGAGTAGGAGTCTCAGAGTGCCTTGTGTCCTATAATCCTCGCAGAAACATCAGTTGGGGAAACCTTGTAATCTCTGGCCCATGGAAGAGCCCCTTCCCGACTCCCAAACCCCATAACTCCCAATTAATGTGTTAAAACATTGGGGCAACCTGACTTACATAACTGTAACCCCTCTGTACATTATTACCCTTATAATAACAATACAAAAATAAAATTTTAAAAAGTTGGACTGTTTGATAACCCTCAGATCTTGAGTTACTTCTGTACCCCCATTCATCTTGCCACACCCTGCTGCTTGTTACCCTGTCTTTCTGAACTCTAAATGGGTCAGGTCAGAAGCTCCCTCCATAAGCAGCAAGGCCAGGGCAGGCACTGTAAGATGCTGATCTGCTGCTATGAACTCTTCACCTTGTAAAGCCCAGCTCAGTGGCTGTGTCCCACCAGGACCGTCTGACCCTCCTGGCTCATGGAGAAAAGCTGCTTGACAGGCCTGTTTTAAGCTCTTTAATGTTTTATGTGAGTGCTTTTAGCTATGCTCTGATAAGTCTGTGTCTTAAGTGATGCTGAGCTGAGTCAGAATCAGGTCAAAGCAATTCTTAAACCAATGCCAAGGCTCTTTTTTCCCTTTCTAATTCATCCTGCTATTCTTTTAAGATAGCAAAAGCCAAACATTAGCTATCAATGAGAAAACATAAACAAATGTACCGATGGGTGGAGTGTGAATCCCTATCTCTGGACAGAAGGGAACAAATCCACTTTGTTGAAGAGAGTAGGCCATGCTATACCTTCTTGCCAACTCAAGGCCTTGCCTTCCATTCAGTAAGAGCCTAAGCAGGGCTGACAGTAATTTTCTGTTCCATGTGTGATGGGATCACATTGGAGGACTGTATTGTTGTAGCCTGAGCCAAGGGGCCTGCACTTCTGCCCTGCATTATGCTACTCTGCCCTTTCCAGATTCCATCCCCACACATGATACCCTCATTTCACCAAGACAAACAGTCTATACTCCAAGTGAATCTTAAACACCTGGATTGATTTAACTGAAACCTACTCATGGTAGGTTTGGGAGGAATAACAGGAAGCCCCTGCTATGGTGCCCTCAGATACAGTGGCTTTTGGGGTAGGAAATGTGTCTGGGTGACTTTGACCTGCCCCCCACTCTGAGCCTCAGTTTCCCTTTCTGTGAAATGGATATAGCAATATTACCCTCTGTAGATATCAGGAGAATATAGAAGAAGTGAGTCAAATCTGGGTACTCCAATCCCCAATAGTCAATTACTGGCCCACTCGTCCAGTGAAGGAAAATTACACTAACACAAAGTAATAAGAGACCACAATCTGTTCACATAGTAGAGAATGGCAAAGGATGAAGAGCTTGTGAGTATTGTAATTTTGGCTTTGTCATTGCTGGTACTCACCTGATGCTCACTTCTGGGGAAATGTAGACTAGATGGTGCACAGTGGGTTAGGGAAGGCATAAAGACCCAGGTCTATCCCTCAGGTGGTCTCAGTTCCACCTGCATTGTTCTGAACACTAGGAAGTCACCTTATTTGGGGAAGAACACATACATAGTGAAATATGGAATCCAAAGCATTGTAATAGGTAGGCCTTTAAATAAATTCTTCCAAAGCTGTGTCTAGCCAAATCCAGACACTGCAAATAGCATGACTCTGACAGAAGTCTGCAGGAAGACAAGAAGGTTTTGCATGATCTGATGTAGACTCCCCAGGGTGTCAGGGTACCTTGCCATCAGCACTAAGCTGTAAATACTGAACAGCTGCCTGTCTCAGGTATATCATAGATCAGAGGGCCAGATGGCATCACCTTCCTAGATACCAATTCAAAAACCTGCACCAATAGCCTTATAAACACTTGTCCTCTTTGAAATGATCATTCCAAGGATAGGAGTCTAGGTTGGCACACACACATGCCCTGTGGTGTCCTTTAAAATTAAAACCCCAGATATGGCCTAAGCATCCAACATGGATATTATGCAACAAACATTGCCTTAAACCATGCTTAAGTACACTTGATGATGTGTATACTGTTGGCTTTAAAAAAAAGCAGGGAAAAAGATCTTCTAACGACTAATTCTTTATTCCAGATGATAAATACACAATATTCACATCTGGGAAAGGTTTGAAAAAAGCCAAAATACTAACAGTAGTAATCTATGAGAATGGCACAGAGAATTTCTTTTGCTATTGTCTTCATACTTTTTAGGTTTTAGATAGTTTCCAGGTCTATTACTTATAAAAACACAATATAATTTTTTCTAAAAAGGAAACATGACGTTTGTGCAGTGAGATATTAAAAACAGAAAAGCTTCAATAAAATGTGGTACCATTTTTAATACCTTATTCTTCCCGGGATTTTAATTGTTAATGCATCATCTCATCAATTCAGACTTGCATCCAGAAATGACAATAGCCTTTTGGTGTATCCTGCACCAAAAAGGTAATGATCAGGACAACTTATACTTAATAAACATCAGGTTATTGTCACTTACTATCTTATCATTGGGGGCTGCTGTAGCAGGATATCATAAGCTGGGACTGGCCTGGGAGGCCTAGAAGAAGATTATGTATATTTCTCACTCTTATACAGGCTGCAAGTCCAAGATCAGAATCAGGTTCTGGTGAGGCCATTACTAGTTCCAGTTCCATAGCAGCAACTTCTTTCAAGGTGCTCCCTCTCGCAGTTTCTGTGTGTGTGTGTGTGTGTGTGTGTGTGTGTGTGTGTTTCTCTCTCTCTCTCATATTATCACTCTGAGGTTATGATTTCAACATAGAAGCACTGGATCAATGCAACATTGGGTCTGTTATACTTGCTTTATGGAAACTGAAAAATTAATTATTAAAAGTATAAAACATGTACAGAGCTTGCTGTATTAATTTTATTTTTACAGTGCATATTGACCAGTAAATGCCACCAGTACCTGTTAGGAAGAATAATAGAACATCGTACAACGATTCAACACTTTCATCTTGGTTTCTCCCTTCGTGAGGTTACAAATGTGCACATATTCCTGGTGAAAGCTGCCCCTCCTCACCTCTCCTCCATATTATGAAACCCTTGGTCACATTACCATGTTGTAAATATTGCAGGATTCTTGTTCCTCACAAGAGCTACCCACAAACTCATCCCCAGTCTTCTTTCTCATGAACACATGCCAGAAAGTGCAGACTTAAAGACAAAGAATAAAGTTAACAGAAAGAAGGACACAGAGTTCCATGAAATGTTAGATTCAAGTTTGCCATGAAGAAATATCAAATCTCTTGAAAGTCTTCCAGAGTTAGGCTCTGTGCTGGTCAAGACTGGCCTCAGAGAGCCTCCCCCTGGTCACTGCAGTGCCTGACCCAGCAGAAGCTGAGGAGGAGGTGCTGAAGAGGAGGGAATACAGAAGAGGAGGGAAGCTGAGAATGAGGGGCTGAGGAAAGCTGAGGAAGACTGAGGAGGGATCCTGACTAACATTGTATTCATCAAAGGTCTATGGGTATTAACCTCCACACCACTGTCCCTATGGCTTCAGCTCAGCTGTAAGCCCTGCCTGATGAGAACCTCTCTAATTGCCTTGAATTACCAGTGAATCCAGGAGGACTGGAAGCAGCTTTGCTCCTAGGCTCATTTCCTGAAACCCAGTGGTTCTTTAGCCAGCACTGCTCTTGTATCCTCCACAGCTCTGTGACACTCTGTAGCTGGGTTCTTACTAGTGTCTGACCAGACAGCAGTGACTATATATCTGCATCCTCTCTCTGCCCTCTTGGATGGATGTGAACAATTAAATCTTTTTCTAGTGATTCTGTAACATCTATATTGCTGTAAAATAAAATGGAGATTACAGTAAACTGTGTAAAGAGCCCTGTAGGGGTTTTTAACACCCCCCCCCCAGGCCCATGCTCCCCTGACCTGCAGGAGAGATGGGGAAGGCACACCCCGACCAGAGGAGCCAAGAAAGGAAAGGGTCGAAAGACCACCCGCACCCAGCCCTCCCTCACCAGAGGACAATCAGACGCATCTGGGAGACAAGTCAGCGCAAGATCTCGTTTATTGAGGATAACACATGTAACTAATATAAGGCACCGGAGCCAATCAGATCAAAGATTGGTAGGAAGGGGAGGGGTGTATGTGTACCTATCTAGGGACTGTCGGAAGAGCCGGGGACCAATCTTAGAGGCAGCCAGATTTTTCCTTAGCCACAAGTGGCCCCAGGAAACAGGTGGGGCCAGCTAGTTGACTTCCAGGTGTGTCCCACATCTCCCCCTTTTTGTTTTAAATTTGGGGGGAGAGATTGACACTGAAGAGGAAGCCCTGTTATTTTCACCTCACGCCTGTACAACCTGGTGGGGCCATGGCCAACCTCATAGGGTTCCCAATCAGCCTCTTGTAAGACAGCATATTGTCGGACCACCATTAACTGAACAGCTGTTGCTTATTCCTTAAGTGAAGAAGCCTATTAACCACACAATGGCCAAATGTAAATACAAGAATTAACCAAGGGGAGAAGGTAAGGGAGCCACCCATTTAGCCCAGTCCAGAGTTCAGTTTGTTTTGGCGCCACTCAAGATCCTCTTGTAGCCTCTTTATCATGGACAATCCAGATCGGTTAGCATAAAAGCAACATTCCTCTTGTAAAAACAGGCAGAGTCCCCCTTCTCTGGCAGTAAACATGTCCAGGCCCAACGATTGTTGAGGACCATGAGAGCCAAGGAATCAAGTTGAGATTGCAGACCTAGGATAGTGCTAGCAACTTGATGCATATCATTAATCATTTGTTTAGACAGTTTATCATAAACATGAAGAGAGGTACCAAGACACCCTACGCCTATTCCCACCCCAACGGCAACCCCTACTGTCCCCAGGCATTCCCTCTAGGGAGGCCTGGGGAGAAACAGGCCTTGAGGGGGGATAGGGTCGGGTAAACCCCAAGAGGGGTATCTTACTTGAGCAAAATCTAATATTTTCCCGGTTGCTTTTTTAAGTACACTGGCTTTTACAAGCTGGCGCCCCACTAAATTCCAAAACAGCTTTAGGCAATCAATGGCCCTTGGGTAATTTTCAGAGGCCTCTCCCCACCTTGCCCATCCGCCACGTGTAGAAGCTTAACCTAACACCTAACTTGAGTAAAATCTAATATTTTCCTGGTTGCTTTTTTTGGTGGCCACCCACCAGGGCGCAGCTGGGACAGGGGCGCTTGGTGCAGAATCTAGGAGCTTAGGCCAAGGCTCAAAAGGGTCTATGGGTCCATAAGGTTTCCCAGACCCTTTTGGCTTGGGGGTCTGAGATCTCTAAACCTCGGCTTTTGAGCATGAATCTCAGCGCTTTAAGAGCCGGTTCATCATGCTTAGTTTGAGATTGCCCCATCTTTTCGGGGATACCCTTACCTCCAAACTCGCTTGGCTTGGCCCGCCGATAGTTTCACTTTGATGAACATCTTCCTCATTGCCCCACATTGAGCGCCAGATGTCGGGTTTTTAGCCCCTGCCACCCCCCCCCCCGTGCTCCCCTGACCTGCGGGAGAGATGGGGAAGGCATGCCCCCCCGACCAGAGGAGCCAAGAAAGGGAAGGGTTGACAGACCACCCGCACCCAGCCCTCCCTCACTGGAGGACAATCAGATGTGTCTGGGAGTCAAGTCAGTGCAAGATCTTGTTTCTTGAGGGGAATACATGTAACTAATATAAGGCACAGGAGCCAATCAGATCAAAGATTGGCAGGAAGGGGAGGGGTGTATGTGTACCTATCTAGGGACTGTCGAAAGAACCAGGGACTAATCCTAAAGGTGGCCAGATTTTTCCTTAGCCACATGTGGCCCCAAGAAACAGGTGGGGCCAGCTAGTTGACTTCCAGCTGTGCCCCACAGAGCCCGTATTGCCAACAGCTGGGACATCAAGTAGTACCTGGCAACTAACGCCAATGAAATTGACATAGCTTATGAATTTGTTTTGATTCAGTATATGATGACTTGTGGAATGACACAAGTGTGTCCATGCATGTTTCTGACATAGCTTGCTCTCAACAGAAGTGCATCTCCATCATATTGTAGTGATCATCCTGATAAACCTCAGGCTTCCTCATAGCCTTCTACAGTCTCTCCACATCTCACTTAAACATAGTCAGAAAATCAAACATCCCCAGAGCATACCAGAAGATAAAGACCAAAACTATTAAAGATATTGTTTAAATGTCAAAGGAAATAGAGGTTGTGCTGAGGCACACCACTCCTCCAAACTGTTGTAAACACCCTCAAAGGTCTAATAGAGAACAGTAATTTTCAAAGGCAAATGTGGATGCCAGTCAAATGGAATAAATATAAAAATAACTAAAGTGCTAAAAATAAGTGAGGAGTCATCAGATGAAGTATGGTGAATCTCTGAGAAAAAAAAAAGAAAAGATAGAATGGAAAAACAGATATGAGACTTAGATACAACTCCTCAATACATCCAGTGTGCTAAAGTAAAACCTACAGAGAGAGAGGGGGAGAGAAAGAGGCAGAAAATATAATAAAGAACTCATCAGAGCCTGGTACCATGGCTCACACCTGTAATCCTAGCTACTTAGGAAGCAGTGGTAGAAGAATTGTTAGCCCATACAGGAAGAAAATACCCTGTCTCTCAAAGAACAAAGTTCACAGAAGGCAGATGGGGGCAGTCCTAGACTTAAAAACCCTACCTGAAACAAAAACTAAAGCAAAGGTGTTAGGAATGTGGTTCAAAGAGAGAAACCACTTGCCTAGCAAGTGCAAAACCCTGAATTCAATCCCAATACTGCCAAAAACATTTTTTAAGTTCAAGAAAAAAATTCCTAAGGGAGGCCAAAGTTCAATTGGGAGAGGCCTGTGGAAGAGCCAACACAAAATAATATGTGCCACTTAGCATTGCACATTCTCATGAAATTTCAGAACAATGAAGATCTCTGAGTATGGATTGCAAATAAGATTAAATATAGAGAATCTAGGAGCAAAATGTTTTCTGCATTATTCAATAACCTCCTCAGAAGGTAGAAGATAATAAAATAAATGTCTGAAGGAATTCTATGCGCAGTAAACTAAAATGCTAACATAATATATAGAATAAATAATTTCCATATAGGTCCTTCTCAAAATTTTATCTTCCAAACATTCATCATAAAACTATTGGAAGATGATTTCCACAGGGTGAAAGAGTAAACCAAGAAAAACAAAGGAGTAAAAGAAAGACCAAGTCACCCTGCCCCAACCCAGAGAAGGATCCTGAGGAGCAAAGGGAAGGAAGGGAACAGACAAGAGTCATGGGAACCAAACTGACACAAGTACAGACTGGAGCAGAGTACTCAAATTGAAGTAGTTAGGGCCAAAGATAAGGCAGATAAATAAATAATTTGCCTGAAAATGTTCAGAGTGTAGAGTTAAGTATGTAATAAATAAATGGAAAATGTATGAGGAAATAAACAAGAAAGTAGCTATTCCAAGAAAAAGAAGAAAAATACTGCAAAGTACAGGGATAGAAAGGAAGTATGCCATACTCTGTGCAGTGGCACATACATGATAACACACATGCAGGAGACTGTGGAAGGAGTAGGGGAAAGGTGGAGGGAGGAGAGAGAAACAAACTTTCTTGTAGTGTAGGAGGTCAAATGCTCAAGGTCTGGTGCTCAAACATCCCAGTGAGGTGAATGCATTTTCTTTAGAGAGAGCCAGAATCAAAACAGAAAAATAAAATTCCTAAACCAACTTAAGCCAAGGGCCTCTGCAAAAGGGGAACCTGGGGGCACTATTGTGAGCCGTTCTATGATAAAAACTATTCTAAAAGGTGGTAAGTGAATCTCCAATTAACAACAACAACAACAACAAAACATTGTTTGTTAAATGTTCCTCATTTTCTTAATCACGTAGGAAAGATTCTTTTGAGAAATCCTTTCTCTGTGCTACTGTAAAAATCTCACACATTTCCCCTAGTTGGCTGGAGAACTAACAATAAATCAGACCTGTGAGATGCCCTCTCCTTATGTTACCTGTAGATTCATCCACCATTGATTCCATGACTACTGTGTTCAGTCTCTACACCAGACAGTGGGCCAGTAGATCCCTGAGCAGATGGAGAGAGAAAAGTAGATAATAGATGATTGATATGTAAATAAACAGATAAACAGTATTAAAGAAGCCTGGCCACCAGTCACTCACACGTGTTATTCTAGCTAGTCAGGAGGTTGAGATCCAGAAAAATTCAGTTTGAACCCAGAAAAACTGAAAGATTCATCTCCCAAATAACCAGCATAAGTCAGAAGTATGGTGATAAAGCACTAACCATGCCAGTAAGCCAAGCAAGAGCATCAAACTCTGCTTTTTAGGAAAATAATAATAATAAAGAAATTGAAAGATAATAGGCAGGCAGGTATGTAGATAGGTAAGCAGGTAGATAGATGGGTTGGTGGATAGATGATAAATAATAGATAGAAGATAGATAGATAGACAGACAGACAGACAGACAGACAGACAGACAGATAGATAGATAGATAGATAGATAGATAGATAGATAGATAGATAGATAGATAGATAGATAGATAGATAGACCTAGAAAATAGGTAAGAGATTCCAAATGTGACAAGTAGAGGCAGATGCTATCTGAGACCCACATGTATTAATCTATGTCAGCAATTCTAATGATTCAACAAACTCCAGCTACCAAATCTCCATTTCTGTGCCTAGAAACTTTTAATAAATTTCATAAAGTCACTCTGCCCTCAATCAACAGATGCTAGGAGTTGGTCTGTGACTATCCCAAATGCCCTCGCCCCTTGGGTGGGAGAGCTCTGAGTACTTTTCCTGACCACAGCTGTCCTGGGGATTGCTTCATTTGTTCTATTCTCTAGGACTTAATGATGCATCTTTATATATCTTACTTCCTGGAATCCCAAGCTTTCTAAACACACTATCTATTGACAAATCCTTGACTCAAGGACTATGTGGGGGGCATCTACCAGCAGACATATGAACAAAGGTAGACATTCACTGGTTGTGAGAGGCTTAGAGGAGGACAATGAGCCCAGCCTATGAATGAGGATGGAGGATGGAGGCCTACTAGTAGAGACAGTCAATCCTTTCAAAAGAGAAAAATCACAATAAATCTAGTTGTACAGATAGTGGCAAGGATCTGGCCCAAGAATGGTTCAGAGTGATCAACCCAGCCTCTTGCAAAGTAAGTGACATAGAAAGGCAGTAGTGGATTTCAGATAGCCCATCTTGTTGTAAATTAGACCTGTCTTATTTGAATATGGCCTGGAAAATTGATGGGAATTGATTTACCATCAAGCTAGGTTACAGTTCACTGTGTATGGAGAAACCTTAAGGCCATACTGGGAAGTGTACAGAAGCACTCCCCTCCCTTGCATGTATAACAACCTGTAGCCCGGGGCTGGGCAGAAGGGTATGAACATGGCCTTGACAAGGGCAGGCTGGGGACCAGTCCTCCTCTTCTCTCTCAAGCTCTGCCTCTCCCTTTTCTGTTTGTCCACAGGGACCCTCTGAGGACTCTACCTCAGGCACTCTCGTTCCTGAGATTATACCTCCTCTTGCAGCTTCAGTTGCCATTGATAAGCCAAAGGTTGATGATCTACATCTTCATCCCAGAATTAACCTTAGTCTCCATGACAAGTAGCACAAGTACATGTCTTTTAAATTTTTCCGAGGATATTTCTATGTAGATAAATGATGATCATGTAGTCATTGGATGGAGATAGAGTTTCCTGTGCTCCTACTTGCAAGGTTTTCTTTCACTTATTTTTATTTTTTAAATTATCTTTAAGTAGTTGTATGAAAGGATTTTAATTCCACAGTTTGTGAGTCAGTGTCTATCATTTTCCTCAATCTCTCCCAACTCCACCCATCCCTACAATTTACCTGAATACATCCTCATCTATGTACATTGAATATCATGTCCATATTCTCCCACACTTCCTGTCTATATCTGCCCACCCTTTGACCTACCCTTGACACATTAAAAACACATTTCAGCTTTCTGATATTCATTAGGTTAAACTATAAGTTACTTATTCCAAGAGTTTCCATTGGAATCCTTCCTTACAGATATCGCACTATATTCATTTAAATCCAGCACATCCACATCTTGGTAAAGCTGCATGGCTTGTGTCTCCTTGGAGAAGCCTTTATTTATGTCCTAGCATCCCTGAGTTGGCTTCATCTAGAGGACTCTTGTCCACAGACTGCTGTGCTCATTACCCCTGCCTTACAAAGTCTGTACAACCCTTGCTTCCACAAGCAGCTTCAGTTTCCTTCTTCATGAAGGCAACCCCAAACATCAACATAAACCAGGCCTCTTTCCAATCCTTCCCATGCTATCTCTTTAATCAACAATCAGGACATAGATCCTATCTGGCTAACTCACTGTACTGTGAAGAGTGCTTTCCTAAGATCTGTAGTATAATAGAAACTCAGCAATGATTTGCCAAGTGGATGGATTGAATGAAACACGGTCTCCAATTTCTCAGCTTCTCCTCGGTATATGACAAACTCCAAACCACAATCCTGTCAAAAGGAGGATGGAGATGAGCACAGCGTGGTTTCTGTCCCCACCAGATTATCATACTCTGGTACAGGAAGGAAAAGTCCCATACTGCTAATGCAAAAGATAGAGAGACAAGAGAAGAAGGGTGAGAGAGGGAGTGGGTAGGTATGGGTTCTGGGGACAGAAATGGGAAAAATCAAAGCAATAGGAGCCATCCTGACTCACAGTGACACTCAGGAGTTCTGTGCAGCCCACACCTCTATTCAGTACATAAAACAGCACTAGATAAAACTGAATTTCTAAGATGCTACAGTATTAATGATGACATAAAGGTTTTATGGGCCATGTGGGCTGTGACCAAAATTTCACTACAAGAAAATCAATAGAAAGAATTACGACATTGAGGGCAGTCACATCGTCGCTCCTAGTGAGACAGAGCTGGTGTTTATAGCTGCCAGTGACAGGTCACTTGAAAATGTGAGAGGTGTTGGCTTCCTTTGGGGAGAAATTTTACCATCCAGGGAGCAGAGGCCCAGTGATAGTGCCTTAAGAATGATCCTGTGGGATTTATGTGTCAAATCCCTCAATTCAGCCTGAAGGATAAGGTTGACATTTCTGAAGTTCAGTGATGGAGCACTTGCTACCACCATAAAAAAGTAGTTACATCCAGGCAATCAGGAGCTCTCACCTGTAATCCTAGATAGTTAGGAGGCTGAGACAGGGAGGACCAAAGTTCAAGACCAGCCAAGGAAGAAAATACTCTATATCCAAAGTAAGGAGCAGAAAGGTTGGCTGGATATGGGACTCAAGTGATAAAGTGCCAGCCTAGCAAGCAAGAGTTCTTAAGTTCAAACCTCAGTACTAACAATCAATAAATAAACATGACATTTGCTTCTAATATACTGAAGCAAAACCACACAGCCATCAGGGTGTGAGCCAACTGGGAAAAACCAATTCCTTGGAAGAAGTCCAGGTGTAAAATTACCAATTAGCCCTTGCAGCATTAACAGACTAACTCCAAGACTTTGTAGCTTAAAACAACAATCCATACTATTCATGAGTCTATGGTTAGTTGGGTGTTTCCTGTGGGCTTGGCACAGCAAAACAGTCTCATATCAATGGGAGACACTCCATTCTTGTATCTATGGAAGTAACAAACAAAAGATAGCCATCTCTCTCTATTTCCTTTAGGTTAGCCCAGCTCACATGCTTAATAGAGGTCCCAGGCTCCAAAGAATAGCACAAAAGAATAAGACTCAATTTTCATAGCTCTAATGTGAACCACTCACTATTGATTTTATAGAAAAGTAACTTTTGCAACTTAGCTGGGATCATGGTAAGAGATTACCTAAAGGTGAGAAACAGAAAAGAAACTTCTGTGGATATATTTATAAATAACTGGCCATAAAGATGATCAAAGAACACCTACCTCAAGCATTGCTCTGATGGACGTTTGAGTCTGTGTTGGGCCTCTGTGGCCCTGCACACATAGCTGGATCTCAACACCTAGAACTCTGGAGACATACAGGGTGGGGAAACCATGTTTTTCCTGTGGCCAAATAGTTTTTCAGAATACAATCTATTAGGGAAATAAAGACAGGTGACAACAGCATAGATCACATCAAACCACATCCTCTGAGATGATTCTCTTCAGACTTTCACCTGAAGAACATTAAGCTTCTGCTGACCAAAGGCCAACCATGACAGCTGTTTTATGTCCATTTGCTTAGCGTTTTATACAAGTTTCATTGAGTTTCCTCAAAAGGTAACAAAAGACCTGAGAAAGAGAATATTGAAAAGTAAATTTACATTGTCTTCTGCATTTCAACCACTTTTTTATTTGAAGTGTAAAAACTGTACAATTCTTTCTTACTTTATTTAATTTTGTTGGAAAGGTGATGTACAGAGGGATTACAGTTACAAGATTCAGGAAATGAGTACATTTCTTTTTGAACAGTGTCACCCCTTGATCATTCTCTCCCAGATTTTCCTCTCCCAACTTCCCTCCCTCTGTGTAGTTCATGGGTTTCACTGCTGAATTGGTTCACCCTTTGTCCCACCATTTCTGTGCTTCCACTTCTGCTTCCCAAATCAGATAAATTTATATACAAGACAAAGGGTACAGAAATCAAAAACAGCAACAGAAGGGAATTAACAAAAGAAAAATAAAAAGCAGAAAAGAAAAAAATCTCAAACAATATAATAAAAAAAACCTCTTAGGGCTGGGGATATGGCCTAGTGGCCAGAGTGCCTGCTTCATATACATGAGGCCCTGGGTTCGATTCCCCAGCACCACATATACAGAAAATAGCCAGAAGTGGCGCTGTAGCTCAAGAGGCAGAGTGCTAGCCTTGAGCAAAAAGAAGCCAGGGACAGTGCTCAGGCCCTGAGTCCAAGCCCCAGGACTGGCCAAAAAAAAAAAAAAAAAAAAAGACCTCTTAAGTCCATTTCTTTTTTATCATCTACTACTATCAATTATCATTAACTCTTCTCACACTTCAAATCCTAGGAAACTGAGATTCTCTTTCTTTTTCTTACATCCATTTTTTAGACTTCATTTTAATAATCACCATTATATAATCTTATGCACATAACTACTGAGCCCTTGTGATCCTCTCCTCTAAGAATATCCTCCTTTGTTCTCACAGTGTGAATGTTTACATTGCTGCTTAATCAATCAAGTCCAGGTTAATTATTTGTCTTTTACTGTCCATTGGGTTTACTTAAAGATTTATAGGCACATTCTAGTTACTACAAATGAGGGAAACCAACAGCCTATTCTTTTTGGGGTCTGGCTTGCTTTGCTTAGTGTAATTTTTTCCAAGTCTTTCCATTTCCTTACAAACAGGATGATTTAATTCATTCTGATGAAACATAGAATTTCATTGTGTTTATATACCACATTTTCTTGTGAGGGTCATCTGGGTTGATTCCATATCTTGACTGTGGTAAACAATGCTGCAATGAACATGGTGGTGCTGGTGGCTTTAGTATAGCCTGTTTCATGGTCAATTAGACAGATGCCCAGAAGTAGTATTGCTGGGTCATAGGGAAGCTCTATGTTTAGTCTTTTGAGGAGCCTCCATACTGCTTTCCAGAGGAATTGAGCATTACATTCCCACCAATAGTAGTACTGTTACCTTTTGGGCATTTCCCACCCCCACCAGCATTTGCTTTTGTTAGTTTTCTCGATAATGGCCATTCTAACTAGGATGAGGTGGAATTTTAATGTGGTTTTGATTTACATATTTTTATAGCCTAAGATGTCGCTTGGCCAGAATTGTTTTGAGAAATTTTGCATCAACGTTCATCAGAGATGAGTACTCTTTCTTTGATGAGTCCCTGTCTGATTTTGGGGTGGATACTGGCTTCATAGAATGAGCTTGGTCATGATCTTTCCCTTTCAATTTCATTGAAGAGTTTGATGAGTATTGGAGTGAGTTCTCTTTTGAAGGCCCTGTAGAATTTGACTGTGAATCCATCTGGTCCTGGGAGGTCTTTTATTGCCATTTCTATTTCTACATTTTTTATGGGTCTATTTAGTTGGTTTAAATCTTCTTGGTTTGGTTTGGGCATATCAAGTTTGCTAGGAATTCTTTCATTTCTTTCCAGATTCTCCAATTGGTTACCATAAAAGTTTGCCAGGTTTTGCCTTATAATGTTCTTTTGTGGAGCATTCACACTTCCAATTGGCATTTCAGACCACCTGCGATGTGATAGATTATCTCTGCATAAAAGTGTGGCTGTCTGTGCTGTGGGCTCCTGTTCCTGGTCTTTCTTTCAATTCAGTGGAGGTACATGGAAAGCCCACACATGTGGCCACACTGCTGTCTTAGCTGCTGATACCAGTGTTACTGCTAGTAGTGCTTGTGTAGCCACTACTGCCACCACTGGTGGACACTTAATTCGGTCTACTTTTTCAGGCAGTTTATAATTTTCTTTGTTGATATAAATATCTGTGCAATTATAGCTTATTTGGTGTGACTCTCTACATGTGAAAAGCCTGGTGTGTCCCTAAAATCATGCTTCTTTGGAAAGAGCTTCATTGGTTCCTTGTTATCTTTACCCCCACCTTCTTTGGCACTGTGTGGGAACCATGTATTTGGCTAACTTACAACTCTGTTTCCAGGCATTAACACCCATCGTCCTTTATCTTCCTACCATGATCCTGAACAACCCCAAGAGGAGGAGGAGAAAGTACTGAGTTTACAGAAGGCTAAACATAGAACTCCCCTATGACCCAGCAGCCCCACTTTTGGGTATCTATCCAAAAGACCACAAACAAAATCACACTAAAGCCACCAGCACAACAATGTTCACCGCAGCACAATTTGTCATAGCTAGAATCTGGAACCAACCCAGATGCCCCTCAGTAGACGAATGGATCAGGAAAATGTGGTACATATACACAATGGAATTTTATGCCTCTATCAGAAAGAATGACATTGCCCCATTTGTAAGGAAATGGAAGGACTTGGGAAAAATTATACTAAGTGAAGTGAGCCAGACCCAAAGAAACATGGACTATATGGTCTCTCTTATAGGGAATAATTAGCACAGGTTTAGGCAAGTCACAGCAGAGGATCACAAGAGCCCAATAGCTATACCCTTATGAACACATAAGATGATGCTAAGTGAAATGAACTCCATGTTATGGAAACGATTGTTATATCACAGTTGTAACAACTTTCAACGTGACATGTTTAACTGTAGCTTCTATTATTGATGATCTTCTTGTATCACCTTCTTGTGGTTGTACCTACACTATCTCTGTATCTTATCTGCGTATATCATAAACCATGTATACTGGTATTAGAACTAGGAAATTAAAAGCGAATACCAAAATTGAGAGACACAGGGTAAAAAAAGACAAACAACTACAAAAGCAATACTTGCAAAACTGTTTGGTGTAAATGAACTGAACAACTCATGGGGGGGGAGGAGAAAGGGAAAGGGAGAAGGGGGAGGGAGTATTAGGGATGAGGTAACAAACAGTACAAGAAATGAATCCAATGCCTAATGTATGAAACTGTAACCTCTCTGTAATTCAGTTTGATAATAAAAACTTAAAAAAAAAGAAAGTACTGAGTTTGCTGGTCTAATGAACTTGTTAGCATGCTCAGTGCCGTAGGCCTGGCTAGGGGACTGTCCCTGCAGAATCTATGGAGTGAGGAAGTAGAGAGGAATATTATTACAGGAAAACCCTCAAAGGAGAATAAAGGGATTGACTCAAACATCTACTGTGGCTTCCTATAATCACAGAACATGATCAACTCCCACCTTGCAGTAGACAAGGCTTCTATATCATTTTCCCTGTCTCCTCCTGGAATAATGCCAGCTTTTTAGTTACTCTTACTGGCAATCAGGTAGTTCCTATTACAGCGTTAACAACATTCTATTTATGAATTCTTCTGGATTGCATGTGGGTAGCATGGATATAGTCCCCACACAGTTCCAAAGTGGGATTGAACCCCAAGGTCACTCTGTACTTGAGGTTGAAAACGAGCATGCTCCTGCTTGACCATTACAAGTCATATGCAGCCAGACAGTTACAGCAGCCAAACCATTCATCAAAGCTCTTCAATGATACAACCACCTATGGATAGTTCATTCATAAAATGTCAACAGCGAGCTGATAGATGCTCCAAATCTGGATGTAAATCCCTCCTATTATGAATTACCACAGCATAAAACTGAAATAAACATAATTCCATCTCTAAAATCCAATTTTGTCATAAAATTAATATTCACAGAATTTTAGTTGAATATTTTCATGCACAATTATATATTCAATATAAATAAATACAAAAGATCTAATGCATATTTCTAAAAGTTTTCTCAGTGAAACAATCTTTCAGAAGTAGATTACCATAATCAAAATATTGACACTGACACAAGCAGGATATAAAAAATCTCCATAATGTTCCCCTGGGCTTCTTTCTTTATATACATGCCCACCTCCTCCCTCTTTCAGGTCCTCTTTTGCCTTGGGCAACAAACTTCATTTGTCCTAATAAATTAGCTGGGTGTCAGTGGCTCACACCTATAATCTTAGCTACTAAGGAAGCCGAGATTTGAAGGACCATAGTTTCAAGGCCAGGCAGCCAGAAGAGTCTTCAACTCTTCATATCCAAAATAATCAGAAAAATAAAATAAAAACAGGCTGGAAGTATGGCTCAAGGGATAGAATGCCATCCAAGCAAGCAAACTGTGAGAAAGTGTGAGCTCGAGTCCTAGTACTAGGACACACTCACACACACACACACACACACACACACACACACACACACAAATCCCATGGAATTACATAGTACATAATAACTAATATTACACACATGTATCTATATCTATATCTATGTATAAATATAGTTGGTACTGGTACTGGAGCTTGAATTCATAGGACCTTTTACTCTGGGATGGCTTTTTGCTTAAGGCCAGTGGCACTCTACCACCTAGCCACACCTCTACTTACAGCATTTTCCTGGTTAGAGACAAGAGTCTCAGAAACATTTCTGTCCACACTAGCTTCAAACCACAATCCACAGATCTCAGTATCATGAGTAACTAGAATTACAACCAGGAGCCATTGATTATGCTATTATAACATCTTAAGATAGGGATGTCTTAACCTAATTTCTAAAGATTTAACCAAGTTACCACAATTTTATCACTAATATTTCATTGTATGAGCTTATTCCATCAATCACCCACTGAAGAAAATAGGGCTGTGTCTGCTTTGGGCAGGTATAAGTAAAGCAATGCAGGTAAACATTCATATATGGACTTTTGCAGTCTGCATGACTCTGGAATAGTATCTAGGAGTTCAGTTACTGTGTTGCATGGTTTTTGTATGCTTAATATTTTAAGAAATTCCCCAATTATTTTCAAGAGTGCTTTTACATGTTTGCATTCCTGCAAACAACATAAGTGACTTGTTTCTCCAACTCTGGCCAGTGTTAACTGTTGTCACTGCTTTTTGTTTTAGGTATGCAGTGGCACCTCACTGTGGTTTTGATTTATATTTCCCCAATGGACAATGACACAGAACCTTCTTTGGTTGAATGTGTCCTTAGGGCTCTGCTTCTTTTCTAATTGTAGTAATCTTTGTTGTATTTTTTGCTACTGAGTTTAGAAATCTCTAATACTAGTCTAGATGCTAGAGAACATATAGTTTGAAATAGTTCATCCTTCCTTGTGAGTTGTCTTTTCGGCTTCTCCACAGGACTTTTTACACAGAACAGAAGTTTTTCATCTTGATGAAGTGCAATTCACTGTTGATTCCAGAGCTGTACATCTTGTGTCGATTCTACAATCTCTGTAGCCCCAATTCAAAAGCTTTCCTTCTGTATTTCTCTAAAGTTTTTACAATTTTACATTTTATGTGTATACCTCTAATTCATGTTAAGTTAATCTTTAGACTTTTTTGATGAGGTTTATTTTTGGTTTGTAAATGGCCAGTTCCACCAATACTATTTGAGGAGCTATTCTATTCCTTTGAGGAGAGTCTTCTGGGTGCATTTTTGCAGGCCTTTTCCTGGGTTCTCTATGGTGTCCCATTTGTGTGTGTGTGTGTGTGTGTGTGTGTGTGTGTGTGTGTGTGTGTGTCTGAGATTGTCTTGTGTTGTTCTGGTGCTGTGCATTGGGTCTTAAATTTCAGTGAGCTCCTGCTTTCACTTTGCCTTCTTTCACAATAGTTTTGATGGTTCTGATTCCACTATATTTCTTTGTACACACACACACACACACACACACACACTTTGATGGTTCTGATTCCACTATCTTTCTTTGTACACACACACTTGCCTGAGTTCTCATAAAAGCTGCAATAAACCTGGGTAAAATCAGCATTTTGGCTATGTTATGCTGATCTATGCAAGTTTTTCTTTATTTAAGCTTGTGATTTCCTTCATTTGTTAGACTGTAATATATCCTATACATACTTTGTTAATTATAGCTATTTCATTTACTTGCTAAATTTATGCAATTTACATAGCTGTATCTGACACATTAGCACTGTGTGCTTCCCACTGGTATGTGGAGATGTAGTTGAATTTTACATGTATATTGCATGCCACAATTTTCAGAACATGCTTGCATGTTCTCAGTGTCACCTGTAGTTTCCTTGGAGATATTCATTTTAAAAATCACACCATCAGCTTCTTTTTCCTAAGATACTTGCCTTTCACTGCTTCTCTTGCCTGGTGTCTTTGGCCAGAGTGCCAAGATACAGATAATGAGTGTAAATTTTGAATGCAGTCAAGCTTGCCTTGCTCTTGTCATGGGGGAGTTAGTCTCTCACTATTGAAAATATCAGCTGTAAGATGGTTGTAGATGTTCTTTTGATCAGTTTGAAGAAGTTACTCATTATCTCATTGTAACTGATTCACTGAGCTTTTTTAAAAAATGATGAATGGGCATTGAATTTTGATAAATGATTTGTCTGCATGGATTGGTATGCTCATGTGATTTTTCTTCTTTGACTTGTTCATATGTTGAATTGTACTAATTGATTTTCATACCTTGATCACTCACTCTTCCATATCTGGAGGAAACACATTATCATGGTGTACAGATCATTCTATAACTTATGGAGTCATTTGTGAATGCCTTGTTATTGATAACCCATCAGTATTCCAGAGGGGTTTTGCTTTTTAGCATTTTATGTGTTTTTTTATTAACTGATTTCAGTATTGGCATAATGAAGATTCTTAAAATGAAATGGAAAGTATTTCTTCTTCTTATAACCTATGATATATAGAATTAGAATGAATTCTTCTCTGTTTGACAGAATTGTCTTGTAAAACAGTTTAAGCCTAAATATTTGCAATAGTTCAATGAAGTTGAAAGCAAAAGATCTCTACAAAATTCACTGTATGAGTCCAGCATAACCCTCATCCCCAAACCATATAGGGACCCATCAAAGAAAGAGAACTATAGACCCATTTTTTAAACTAAATTTAATTTTATTGTCAAGGTGATGTACAGATGGGTTACAGTTACATAATAAGGTAGTGAGTACATTTCTTGTTATACTTGTTACACCCTCCCTCATTTTTCTCTCACATTCCCTCCCTCCCAGCCTGCTAGTTGTACAGTTCCTTTCCAACATATTGTCTTATGAGTATTGCTTTTGCATTGGTTAGCCCTTTATTCTTTGTCTCACCTTTCTGATGTTCCTATTCCCTTCCCTACTTCAGATAAACATATATAAAATACCCAGTGTACCAAAATCATATACAGTAACAACAGGGGATAAGCCATAGGAAATTCACGTAGTACATTAAAAATAACAACAACAATAAAATCCTCTTGTTTCCATATCTTGGAGTTCATTTTGCTTAGCCCTCATCTTATATGATTATATGTACATAGCTGTTGAGCTCTTGTGATCCTCTGCTAGGACTATCCTAGGCATTTTTAGGTTTGTTTAGTAATTGTTTGGTTTTAGAGACATGATGTAAAGTCACTGACCAAAACATGTAGAAATACCATTTGAAAAGATGTTTGTGATTTTACAGACATGTTCTCTGCTTTCTAATTATTTTCCCATTAACATCCACATAACAGGGACACCATGAGCCTTTGCTCTCTGTGTTCCAGGCTTGTCTCGCTCAACATTATTTGTTCAGGATCTGTCCATTTCCCTGCAAATGCCATTATTTTATCATTTCTGATCACTGTGTAGAATTCCATTGTGTACAAGTACCACATTTTTTTGGATTCATTCATCTGTAGTGGGGCATCTGGGTTACTTCCATATCTTGGCTATTGTGAATTGTGCAACGATAAATATGGAGGTACAAGTGTCCTTGTGGTTTCCTGGATCCTGTTGCTCTGGATAGATGCCTAGAAGTGGTATGGCTGAGTCATATGGTATTAGACCCATTTATTTAATGAACATTGACACAACACTTCTCAGTAAAATTCAGGCCAAATGACTTCAACAGCTCATCAAAATCTTTATACACTATCACCAAATGGTATTCATTCTAGGGATACAAAGCTGGTTCAATATATACAAGTCAATTAATGTAATTCAGTACATCAATAGGAGCAAGGACAAGAAATGATCATCTTAATAGATGCAGAACAAGCATTTGACAAGATCCAACACCTTTTATAAGGAAAGCTCTAGAGAAATTAGGAATACATGGAACATTTCTGTATATGACAAACCTATAACTAGCATTATACTTAATAGTGAAAATTTAAAACCATTTTCTCTAAAATCAGGAATGAGACAAGGATGCCCACTCTCTCCATTCCTCTTCAATATAATATTGAATTCCTAGCCAAAGCAATAAGGCAAGAGACAAACATAAAGGGGATCCAAATAGAGAAAGAAGTAAAACTCTTCCTTTTTGCAAGTGACATGATCCTGTATTTAAAGAACCTCATAGACTCCTCTCCCAAGTAACTTGAGCTGACCCAAAATTTTGGCAAAGTAAGAGGGTATAAAATTAGCCCACAAAAATTAGTCTCTTTTCTGTATGCCAACAGTGAGAAGAGTGAGGCTGAAATCAGACAAGCAACTCTTTTTGTAACAGTCCCCCCAAAAAAAGAATAAAACAAAATACCTAGGAATTAACTTAACCAAAGAAGTGAAAGACCTCAATGGTGAAAATGATAAAAAAAAAAAATTAAAGCAGATTTAAGGAAGCAGAACATCTGATGCTCCTGAATTAGGAGGATTAACATTGTGAAAATGGCAATAGTGCCCAAAGCTATTTGCAAATTCAATGCAATACCCATCAATATCCTAACACCATTCCTTAATGAAATAGAAAAAGCAATCCAAAAATTCATATAGAATAATGGAACACCCTCAAATAGCAAAAACAATCCTAGGCCAGAAAAACAGTGCTGGAGGAATATCAATACCAAACTTCAAACTTTATTCTAAAAACACCTCAGTACTGGCACATGAAAAATCCTGAAGACCAATGAAATCGAAGTGAAAACCCAGAAATGGTCCCACAGACCTATGGCCACCTAATCTTTGAAAAGGGAGCCAAAATAATCACATGAAAGAAAGACAGCATCTTCAGCAAATGGTGCTGGCAGAACTGGCTATGCATGTGTAGAAAACAGAATTTAGATCCTTGTATATCACCCTGCACCAGAATAAACTCCAAATGGATCAAAGACCTCAATGTAAGACCAGATAACCCTGAAAATATTATAGGAAAGTATAGGGTAAACAATAGGACTCCTTGGCATGTGTTGAAACTTCCTAAGTAAAGATCCAGAAAAAACAAATCAAAGAAAGGCTGATAAATGAGATCTCATTAAACTGTAGAGCTCCTGCATGGCAAAGAACACAGCTAGCAAGATAAATAGAAAGCCCACAGATGGGAAAAGATCTTTACTCGCCATACAACAGACAAGAACCTCATATAAAAATATACCTAGAACTCAAAACATTTATATCACCCCCCCCCCAAAATCAAAGAAACAACTACCCCATTAATAAGTAAGCTAAAGAATTGAAGAGCATCACAAGGCCCAATAGCTATACCCTTATGAACACATAAGATGATGCCAAGTGAAATGAACTACATGTTATGGAGACAATTGTTATATCACAGTTGTAACTACTTTCAACGTCCTATGTGTATGTGTAGTTTCTATTATTGATGATGTTCTTGTATCACCTTCCTATGGTTGTACCTACACTATCTCTGTAATCTTATTTGAGTATAGTGGAAACCGTGTTTACTGGTATTGGAAGTAGGAAATTCAAAGGGAATACCAAATTTGAGAGACACAGGGTAAAAAAACAGAAATAACTACAAAAGCAATACTTGCAGAACTGTTTTGGTGTAAGTGAACTGAACACCTGGGGGGGGAGGGAAAGGGGGAGAGGGAGGGGGGCATGAGGGACAAGGTAACAAACAGTACAAGAAATGTATCCAATGCCCAACGTATGAAACTGTAACCTCTCTGTACATCAGTTTGATAATAAAAATTTGAAAAAAATAAAATAAAATAAAATAAAATAAAAAAGTCTCCTGAAAAAAAAAAAAAGAATTGAAAAGAGACCTCTGTGGAGAGGAAATAATAGCCAATACACAGATGAAGAAATGTGCAACATGTTTGGCCATACAAGAAGTGCAATTTGTGTTGGGAATATGGCTTAGCAGTAGAGTGCTTGCCTTGCATGCATCAAGTCCTGGTTTGGATTCCTCAGCACCACATAAACAGAAAAAGCCAGAAGTGGTGCCATGGCTCAAGTGGCAGAGTGCTAGACTTGAGCACAAAGAAGCCAGGGACAGTGCTCAGGTCCTGAATCCAAGCCCCAGGACTGGGAATGGGAAGAAGAAGAAGAAGAAGGAGGAGGAGGAGGAGGAGGGGGAGGGGGAGGGGGGGGGAGGGGAGGGGGAGGGGGGAGGAGGAGGAGGAGGAGGAGGAGAAGAAGAAGAAGAAGAAGAAGAAGAAGAAGAAGAAGAAGAAGAAGAAGAAGAAGAAGAAGAAGAAGAAGAAGAAGAAGAAGAAGAAGAAGAAGAAGGGGCTGGGGATATAGCCTAGCGGCAAGAGTGCCTGCCTCGGATACACGAGGCCCTAGGTTCGATTCCCCAGCACCACATATACAGAAAACGGCCAGAAGCGGCGCTGTGGCTCAAGTGGCAGAGTGCTAGCCTTGAGCAAAAGGAAGCCAGGGACAGTGTTCAGGCCCTGAGTCCAAGGCCCAGGACTGGCAAAAAAAAAAAAAAAAAAAAAAGAAGAAGAAGAAGAAGAGCAATTCGAAACCACCTTGAGATTCTACCTTACCCCCAATTTGAATGGCCATTATGAAAAAAAAAAAATAACAGATTCTGGTGGGGATGTAGCCAAAAGGGGACACTACTGCATTGTTAGTGGGAATGTAAACTTGTTCAACCACTCTGGAAAGCAGTATGGAGGTTTCTCAAAAACTAAACATAGAGCTCCCCTATGACCCAGCAATCCCACACCTGAGCATTTAATGAAATTATCACAAACAAGGCCACACTAAAGCTACCAGCACAACTATGTTTATTGCAGCATTATTTACCATAGATAAGATATGGATCAACCCAGTTGCCCCTCAGTAGATAAATGGATTAAGAAAATGTGGTATATACACAATGAACTTCTATGTCTCTGTCAGAAAGAATGACATTGCCCCATTTGTAAGGAAATGGAAAGTCTTGTAAAAAATCTATTAAGTCAAATAATCCAGACCCAAAGAAACATAGGCTTCGTTGTTTCCCTCATTTGTAATAATTAGTATATGTCTAGGAGAGTCCTAACAAAGGATCACAATGGCTCAATAGCTATGTACATATGACCATAAGAAATGATGCTAATCGAAATGATCTCCAAGATATGGAAAAAAGAGGCTTTTAAAAAAGTTTTGTTTTGTTTATTTTGGCATATATATATATGAGATATATATATATATATATATATATATATATATAAAATGTTTATCTGATTTGGGGGAAGGGAAGGGGAATCACAAAATGGTGTGACAAAGGACAAAAGTTAAACGAATTCAATAGTGATACTCACAAGACACTATGTTGGAAATGAACTTTACAACTTGGGGGGGGGGGTAGAAGAGTGGAGGGGGAAAGGAAAGTGGGAGAAAATGAAGGTGGGGTAACAATGTTCAATAAGGAATGTACCTGAGTGTCCTTCATTCCCTCTTGTGTGTGATCTGGTAATCTGCATGGGCCTTAAGATCTTAAGATCCTGAGGCAATTGCTTGTACCAGCTTCCACCTTCTTCCAAGGAGGTCTTCTGTCCTTCCTGGTGCTTTTTCCTTCTTATAAGTCCTCTGAGATAACACTATGTCCTACAGCAACTATAGCCAGTACATGGGTGCTGTTGTGCAGCTCTGTCCAATGGACCTGGTTCTGAGCTTGATTTTGAAGTCAACATTTAAGTCAACCAGGTCAAATCAGATTGACAAATGGTCATTGTGTGTCACTTCATGGAGTGCTTACCCTGGGACCCAACAGTAAAAATTGAACTGGAGTCAGTCCCACAAAGCCAGATATTAGGTGGCAAGGGTGAGTAAATTTCTGAAGTAGCCTGGAAAGAGCATGTGGACCACAGGAAGGGCAGGTGGTAGAGTTGGGCAGGCCCCAAAGAGCTTGCTTTGGACAGAATAAAGGCACAAATTCCCAAAGGCCCTCAGCTTGCATCCAGCCTGCCAGCGCACAGAGAACCTGGCTTCATCTCAGAAACCAGAAAGTTCAGGTATGTGGTCAACTTGAGCTAGAACTGGGATGGCAATGGATGTTTCTGGACAGTAAATGACTAGAAGACCTTGAGAAAGGCAACAGAAGAATTAGAATAAGAGTACTGGCTTTGCAGACAGAGCAATACATTGCTCTGAGAGGAAATCTACACAGGTGAGCAGTGGTCCCCTCACACCTCCATGCTGCTATATGAAAGACATGACTCAGCATGGAAGCCACCATGGCTGCTGTGTGGAGTACTCTGGGCAGCTCTCCAAAACCAGTCTTTATGTCACCATCACAAGCACCCCTGTCCAAGCCATCACTCTTTTGCTCCAAAGTGAGACAACTATCATTACCCCAGTCTCAGAAAACCCTTGTAGACTCTTATAACCATTCTTTAATGCAAGACAGACATTTCAAACAACTAAATACATAGGATGCCCCTGATATTAGGCAGAAAACTTGTTAATAAATAAGTACTTATTTTTTAAGGAAGGAAGGGAGGGAATTAAAAGAAAGAGAAAGGAAGAATAAGAGAAAAGAAAGAAAGAAAGAAAGAAAGAAAGAAAGAAAGAAAGAAAGAAAGAAAGAAAGAAAGAAAGAAAGGAAGGAAGGAAGGAAGGAAGGAAGGAAGGAAGGAAGGAAGGAAGGAAGGAAGGAAGAAAGACAGACAGGGAGGGAGGGAGGGAGGGAGGGAGGGAGGGAGGGAGGGAGGGAGGGAGGGAAGGATGGGCAAAAAGAAGGAAGGGAGGGAGGGAGGGAGGGAAGGGGGGGAGGAAGGAAGGAAGGAAGGAAGGAAAAAAAGAAGGATAAACATATAAAACAGTTACCTGAACATGGTGTTCTGATCCTGTTTGGTTCATCCCCATATCCCTGAGTTCGATTTTTCTTTCTTTCACTTTTGAATATTCTTATTATCTTTAAATAGTTGTACAAAACAGTGGCCATTTACCAAAGCAGTTTATGAATACAGTGCATCTTGATCAATGGTATCCCTTTCAATATTCTCACCTGCCTCTCCCAATCCACCCTTTCCCTTGCTTTTCTTAATTTTTAGGTTATGTGTTGACATTTTTGCCATTTAACAAAGCAGTTTATGTATATAGCACACCTTGATTGGTGTCATTGCTAACACTGTCACACCCCTCTGATCCACTCCTTCCCATCTATTTCTCAATTCCTACCTGCATTCTCCGCCCCACCCCGCCCTGCCTCCTTCATTCTTTACCTCTCTCTCCTTGGCCTTACCTCCCATCTTGCAAGTACCCATTTCCTGGTACTTACTTTGTTGGACTTTGACACACTCTTTCTAAATAATTATACTATTTGAGCTCTCCATGGAGTCTATTATATTTCAATTAATTCATTTGTAACCACTTTCTTACCAACCAATATTTTTTCTTATAGATTTACAGGCACATTTTACCTACTAAAATGAGGGAAAACATGCAACTTGTGTTTCTCTGGGTCCGGATTATTTCATTTAATGTAATTTTTCAAAGTCTTTCCATTTCCTTATATGATACAACATCATTTTTTCCGTTGTGTATTATACCACATTTTCTTGAACCACTTGTCCACTGAGAGGCATCTGGCTTTATTCCATACCTTGGCTATGGTAAACAATGCTGCAATGAGTATGGTTGTGCTGGTAGCTTTAATGTGGCCAGGTTTGTACTCTATTGGATAAAAGCCCAGGAGTGGAATTTTGATGATGTTTACTGTTTTGAGGACCCTCTATACTGTTTCCCAGAGTGGTTGAACAAGCTTGCATTCCTATCACAACTCCATTTGTAATAGCCTCAAAAATAAATACGTAGGAATTAACCAAAGATGTGAAGGACCTCTACTGTTAACTATTTTTTAAATTAGGAAAAAGAAATTGAAGATGATTTAAGGAAATGGAAAGACTTTTCATGCTCCTGGATTTGAAGAATTAATATTGTTAAAATGACAATACTGCCCAAAGCAATTTACAAATCCAATGCACTACTCATCAAAATTAGAAGAACCTTCTTAAATGACATAGAGAAAGCAATAAAAAAAATGTATATGGAATAACAAAAGACAACAAATGATAAAAGCCATTCTTATCCGGTAGAACAGTATTAGAAGAAAAACAATGCCGGGGCTGAGGATATGGCCTAGTGGCAAGAGTGCTTGCCTCATATACACGAGGCCCTGGGTTCAATTCCCCAGCACCACATATACAAAAAATGGCCAGAAGTGGCGCTGTGGCTCGAGTGGCAGAGTGCTAGCCTTGAGCAAAAAAAAAAAAAGAAGCCAGGGACATTGCTCAGGCCCTGAGTCTAAGCCCCAGGACTGGCAAAAAAAAAAAAAAAAAAAAAGAAAAAACAATACCAAACTTCAAAGTCTATTACAAAGTCATAGTAATGAAAATAGCTTGTTACTGGCACAAGAATAGGCCTGAAGACCAACGAAATGGAAGACCTGGAAATGAACACAGAGACCTGTAGCCATCTAATATTTCATAAAGGAGCCAAAAACACATGCTAGAAGATACAGCCTCTTTAACAAATGGTGCTGGAAAAATTGGCTATACATGTGCAGAAAACTGAAACTAGATCCTTCTATATCACCTTGTACCATAATCAACTCAAAATGGATCAAGGACCTTAATGTAAGATCAGAAACAAGGGAAATATAACAAGAGATAGAGGAAATATTAGGACTCCTAGGCACAGGTCAAAACTTTCTAATTAAGGATGCAGAGTCACATCAAATCAAAGAAAGACTGTATAAATGAGACTGCATCAAATGTAAGTTTCCGCACGGCAATAGGCATAGGTAACAAGCCAAATAGAAAGCCCACAGAATTGGCAGAGTTTTTACCAGGTATACATCGGACAAGAGCCTACTACCCAAAATATGCTTAGAGCTCAAAGAAATAACTCAATTAATAAATTAGATAGTGGCATAAGACAGAGTTCTCAGAAGAATTAAAAATGGCAAATAAACACATGAATAAATGTTCAACATGTTAGGCCATAAAGGAAAACCGCACTGAAATTCTACTTCACCCAGTTAGAACAGCCAATATCAAGAAAACTAACAATAACAAATACTGAGGTCAGATTTTCTATCTCACCTACTTACATGGGGTCTATGCAACATTCTCACTCACCCATCTCCTGCCTGCCACAGGGACTTTGCATTCTCCTCTTCCTCCCTAGGATCTTTTTCCCCTTTGCTGATCCTGAGACTTGAATTCAGAGCCTGGGCACTGTCTCTAAGCTTTATTGATCAAGGATAACACTCTACCAGTTGAGACATGGTTGCACTTTCAGCTATTAGGTGGTTAACTGGAGATAAGATTCTCACAAACTTTTCTGTCCAAGCTGGCTTCTATCCATGATCCTCATACTTGGCCTCCTGAGTAGCTACAACTACAGGCTGAATCACTGGTGCCAAGCCCTCTGCCTATAATACTTTATTCCTTATGTTTAATTAAATCAGATACCAGCTTAAGAGTCATTCTGCCATCTAAACTGATGCAACCACGATGGATGGTAGTTTGGAGAAAAACTAAACACAGAACTACCCTGCAATCTAACCATATCACTCTTGGGCATTAGGATTATAAGTCGGATACACTAAAGACACCTGCACATCTACTGTTCACCATAGCTAAGTTGTATAAATAGCTCAGATACCCTTCAGTAGATGTATGGGTTGAAAATGTGGTGTGTGTGTGTGTGTGTGTGTGTGTGTGTGTGTGTGTGTGTGTGTGTGAATTTTTCTCATCCACCAGGGAGAGAAATGAATGGACCTGGAAAAAATTAGCTACATTAAGTAAGTCAAAGAGACAAAGGGCACATTTCTTTTTCACATGTGGAAATTAGATCTCAATTATAAATACATATGTGTGAAAAATACATCTACAGACTCTGTGTGTGTATAGATATAGTTTTAGATAGAGATATAGTTTATACAGGGGAAGATTCTAATGGTGTAACTCTTTGGAACAACTAATTTTTAGTTTTACAAAGTGAATGCCAGGAGGCTAGAACCTGAGTTTCTGGGGGAGGTCAGGTCAAGGGAAAGGGGGGAAGACAAATGGAGAGAGAAAGGCTGGAAAATGCAATCACAATATTCAATGTACATGTGTGAAAATAAGATAAATTGAGAAGGTAGCTGGGGTGGGGGAGATTGAGAAGGATGAGGAAGGGATGAAACTGACAAAGATGCATCATACTCAGAAACTAACATTAAATTGAAAACTCCTTGTGCAATTACATAAGGATTAAATAACTTTAAATTCTTTTAATTAAAAAAACTTTAAAAAATCAAGCTTCCCTTGTACTTCCATGACTAGTCCAAGCCCCAGTCTAATAAAAACCACTGTTCATGCAACCAGCACTGCACTTTGGGCACCACTCTACCAGCACTTTGCATATGGTCTTCCTGTGTGCTCCCAAGGCACGGGGATGCCAGTAGTGAGAAGCCCTCCAATAGATTCTACATCTACACTTGAGTTTGTGTTGTTTTCAACAAGTGGAGCTTCAGAATGAAGGCCATCACCCAAGCCTTAACCAAGGAAAGTCCCAGAGCAGGTAGGAGGGCTCTCTCAGTATATTTCTAAGCTGTAGGGACCAGGTTTCAGCTGTTACACCTGCTTTCAAGTCTCCACTTCAGACTTTCCTGTCTGCTGTTTCCTGTGGAGTTCTGGGAAGAGGTCAGCAACACATAGTGCTGCCCTTCTCCCTGCTGTTGTATCCACAAAGTGACACACACGAAGTCACACACACACAGTGCATTCCTTGCCAGATGGAATGATTGTTCATATGAAAAGCAGGTCATTAATCCATCATTTCATACCAAGGAACAAGTGAGAAAGCAGGAGAAAAAATAAGTTAATTTGGCCAAGAAAAACTGTGTCTTTCAATGAATCATGATTACAAAAGGAGCTTGAATTAAACCACTCCATGCAACCATGCATACATTCATTTATTCACTCATTCAACACACAGTTAGAAAAAAATCAAACCAAGCAGTAGTCTGATACAGTGGTACTTATAAACCTAGCTACTCAGGAGGCAGTGGTAAAAATCATCACAGTTCAAGGCCAGCCTGGATGAAAAGTGCAAGATTCTGTTCGACCTGTATTTCTAGGTACTTAGGAGGCTAAGATCTGAGGATTGCCATTTGAAGCCAGCTTGGGCAGAAAAATCCATGAGACTCCTATCTCCAATTAACCAACAAAAAGTTAGACGTGGAGCTGTGGCTCAATTGGTAGAGTAATAGGGAAAACGGTCAGGGACAGCATCCAGGCCCAGAGTTCAAATGTTAGGACCAGCACACATGCACACGCGGACACACACACACACACACACACACACACACACACACACACAATTCTATTTGAAAAGCAAACAAAACTCAAAAGAGACTTGGCTTGTAGCTCAAGTAAAAGAATGTTTGTGCAGCAAATATGAGGTCCTGAGTTCAAACCCTGAAGAAACTATAGGTCAGAGCTCACCACACTTGAGCACAACCGGTAAGGTGTGCCTATGGACACAAAGGCACTATAAACATGGGTGTGTAAGTCAAGCTCTGATTCAGCATATGCATTTAAAAATAATGTCACTAATATAGTATTCAGGTAAGATTACCTTTGGCTATGATTGTATATTTGATATTTTGTCAAAAATTTTAACCCATTACACTTGGAACACAATAGCCCTTTGAGCTTTTAATTCATTCTCATTTCATAAATGACAGCATGAGAGGAGCAGAAATATTGAGGAGCCTGCTTCAAGTTACAGAAGAAGCTGGTGAAGCCAGAGTTTCCCTTTGACTCCAAAGCAGCTCCCCCTCATGCTTGTTCCACTCTCCTAGGGGAGGGGCAGGGAGAGCTGGGGTCATCTGAGGTCACAGGAAGGGCCTGGTCCACTAATCTAGTTATTGTCTCAAACATTGTTCCTTCGTGGGGAAATGATGAGTTCTGAACCTTGCTGGATAAGATTTAAATTTTATCTAACTAATGTTGCAGGCTCTTCCAAATCCAATATGAAGCCAAGGAGCCCCAAAGAGGAGCCCAGTGAGCCCCGATTTATGACACAGAACCACTAAGGCCAGTATCTTCTCCTGGCTTACACGTGTAGAGGGAGTGCCTCCCAGAAGAGTTCACACAGAATTCCACACCAAAAGTGAACTTTTCTGCCTTCACATACACCAGTTTAACTGGGAATGTCTGATGAAGGGACAGGACCTTGTGAGTATTGCTAAACTTGGCCTGACTCAAAATTCTAAATATTGTGACATATGATGGCAGATCCAGCCACAGCTACTGAGACCCACTGGGAAGTCAGGAGGTTTTGGTGGTGTGGGTGGAGCCTCTCAAATCTCATAGGATAACCACCATGGCGACTTACTTTTGATGGCATGCAAAGGCTGTATCCTCAGTGGCACGGCTCCCCATGCTGTGGCTGGACCACGATACTCATGTGGCAGGACACTCTCTTCCTTACATCTTCACATTGATTTCAGAAGCTTGTGCCCTCCCTTTTCATGTGGGCACAGTGTGTGGAATAGCAGAGGCCTCCTTGGGGTGTCAGAGCTGCTTGGTCTTAGGGTATCACCTATTGACACACTGAATACTTCTTTCATTGCCAGTACTGTAATGGATTTCAGAGAGACACCTTGTGATGGCTAAGCATGCTAGTAGGCACAGGCCAGCTGAGAACCTAGAAGCTAGTATCACGAGGAAGAGATCACCTGGAGAATTAGCCCCACAGAGTTGTGCTTGTTTCAATTCCAGGCTCCATCCTCTAGAGAAGGGCTTCAGTGCCAGCCTGTTTCCTCTGCCAGAATGTGGGGCTTTTGTCTACGCTTTCTTACCTCTTAAAGGTAATGAGAATAAAGTGTGGTGATATATGGAGAAGCAATTTGGATTTCTGTATTGCCTTTCAGACTAAAATGCAAAAGTATCATTGTGTCCCTTAGGCATTTTGCTTCCTTAATATTTAGAAGTATAAATATTCAGATATCTATTCAATCCCTTTTGGGTGAAAGCTTACATTTATATATAAGTATTTTGAAAATCCTGCTCTTGCCTAACTCCATTAGCAAATCAATACTCTTCTCACCATCTTGCCTACCCTTCTCAGAGACATTTACCTACATCCATTTTCCATGCCCCCTGCCAGGAGGACCCCCACCTGGTCTAATTCTGATTCTCCTTCAACCAGGCCTTATGCCTACCCACAATTCAGCCTCTGATACATCTCTGTGCTCCTCTCATCACTCCATCACTCAGCTCCACCACAGACTTCTTAGGAACCAGTGCATGGATGTTCAATGTCAAGGGCAGTAGCCTCCATACAGGATTGTAGTGGTCAAGGACAAACCTCCACACAGGACAGGGAACTGTGTGGGGCAAGGATGCAGGCCTCCATTCAGGACAGAGAACTGTGCAGTTGTTTACAGCCTTTCCATTTCCTGCTCACACCTTATCCATTCAGTGTTGTCTAAATGCTTCTAGCTGTATAGAAAATAGGGATCGTGCACGTAGGAACAGGCGCATGCAAAAGGCCCTATGTCCTCTCTCAAGTTCTCTTCCCAAAGCATCTTACAAGGTATACAGGTTTTCCTAAGCACAGCCTGCCCAGTTCAAAGGGGCAACTATGCATCCTTCTCTATAATGTCCTATGTGGAACCTTCAGCGGCACCCCCTCAATCTCTGTTTGATCAGGTACCTTTCTTATACAGATGGTTCAGTGAATTGTAATGCTTCTAGGTAGAGTTTAGGCCCAGCCAGAACTTACAGCCTTTTCAAAACTGCCCTTCAGGTTCATTTTTTTCACTTCTTCTACTTGAAATTATAACAAGGTTAAGAGCATTGGATCACCTGCTGTGAGTCAAACCTGGTGTCAACACTATACTTCCTCAAAAATCAGTACCTTTCCACCTCTATCTCCAACTCCTAGATCCACATTAGCTTTCATCCAAGATGAAAATAAAAGCCTCCTCCATGCTGGAGCTCCACGGTCTCCATGTCTGGACATCTCCAGCGTGTCCATGGCACTTTAAGTCCTCATCAGTCACTGAGTCCTGAGGCCTCAGCCACACTCGTTTGCTTTCCTTAATAGAGTTAAACTCATTCAATCCCCAACAAACCTCAGATCTTTGATACTTCCTGGCAAATACTGAGCCACCCCCTCCCATATACTGAGACACCCCCATAATGCTCAGCCTCCCCACAACACTCAGCCACCTCTAAATAAGGAGCTATCTGTACAATTATGAGACACCCCCACAATACTGAGCCAATCCTAAAATAATGAGACCCGTATGATACTGAGTCATCCCCACAGCACTTAGCATCCCACAATATATATGGAACCATTGGCATAACACTGAGCCAGCCCCACACCAGGGCATCCATCCACTGAGGAAGGCTAAACCTGGGACCCTAATCACAATGCTAACTAAGTTTCCTGCAGGCAACCTGGGGGATGAATACCAGCTATGAGATGCCCATCTGATCCAGCACCATCTGCTTCTGCACCGTTGTCAAAAAATGGTTTGATGCCAAGTGCTGGTGTCCAATGCCTTTAATCCTAGCCACTCAGGACACTGAGATCTGAGGACTACAGTTCTAAGCCAGCCCAAGGAGGAAAGTCCAAGAGACTCTTATATCCAATTAACTACTCAGAAAAAACTGGAGGTGATGCTGTAGTTCAAGTGGTAGAGCCTTGAGCAAAATGAAGCTCAGGAGCAGCACCTAGACCCTGAGTTCAACACCAGGACTGGCATAAAAATGATTTGAGTATTTGCGTGGTGCATTTCTATGTCCTCTCTTCTATTTTGTCCACCTGGTGTTTGTAGCACATACACTAAGCCTTCCATCAGCCAGCCATGTCTGCCTCCCCCTTGGAATCTTAGCCTTTTCCAAGACATCATAGAAAAGCTATGTCCCCAAAGATGCTCTTCCACTCAGATGCTCCAGGATTTCTTCTATGGCAACTTTGCATGTGAAGAATTTCCTTTGCACAGTCTTTAAGCTGATGTCTGATAGAGACAAGGCCTTCCTTGTCCTTTTGAGAATGTTCCTGTACCTCTGAAGCTGTTTCACAGGGTATGCAACTCATAGTGTTCAGTTCTTTCAGCACTTGTAAAAGACATCAGTAGCTTTTTGTGGCCACCTACTTGTCAGGCAAAAGGTTCATTTTTATACAAATTTGTGTTGTCCTACACTAAATGTATCATTTGCTTTGACTATTTTCCCAATTTGTCTTTGGATTTTTGTGGTCTTATTATCATTAGTCTTACCCTGAATTTTCTTGATTTTACATAAAAAAAAATCTCTTCTTTGAAGTTCAACTTTCAAACTTCTTAAATATGTAGATGTCTTTCCCTAAATTTTGGCAAGTTTCAGACAAATGGTATCTTTGAATACCCTCAGCTCTCTCTCTCTCTCTCTCTCTCTCTCTCTCTCTCTCTCTCTCTTTCTCTCTCTCTCCCTCCTTCCCTCTCTTACTCTCCCTCTCTCTCCTTTACCTTGTAGAACTTTGTTATGATATAAAAGAAGATGATGATACCAATGATATGATTACTATTCTCAGAGGCTGGCTACTTATTTGATTTCTACATGCTAGTCAAATCAGATAAATTCAATTGATATATGTTCAAGCTCATTAATTCTGTACTATCCTTTTCCTTATATCTATTAAGCTCAGTTTACAAGTTTCATTTATTTTACATTTCTAGTATTTCATGTTTAGTTTTACAATTATCTGGGTTTGTGTGTGTGTGTCATGTGTGTGTCGTGTGTGTGTGTGTGTGTGTGTGAGAGAGAGAGAGAGAGAGAGAGAGAGAGAGAGAGAGATTCCAGGGGCTTGAACTCAAGGCCTGGGGTAATGCCACTGAGCTTTTGCCCTCAAGGATGACACTCTACAATTTGAAACACAGTTCTGCTTCTGGCTTTTTAATGTTTAATTCGAGGTAAGAGACTCACAAACTCTCCTTCCCTGGCTGGCTTTAAGCCACAACCCTCAGATGTCAGCTTCCTGAGAAGCTAGGATGGCAGGCATGAGCCACACAGGCCCAGCTTATAATTACTTTTTTTTTTCCTTTGGCAGTACAGAGGTATGAATGCAGGGCCTCCAGCTGGTTGCAACCTCCTAGGTGAGCTGGTATTCTACCACTTGAGCCATACCTTCAGTCTGACTTTTTTGCTTATTAATTAGAGATGGAATCTTTAATGAGTTTTCTGCCCACTGGCCTCAAATTTTGATCCTCCAGTTCTCAGCCTCATAAATGGTTAAGATTACAGGTATAAGCCACTAGTACCTGATTTTTTTTCAAAGTTTCTTTACTATAGCTGTTTCAACATCTTGTCTTCCTACACTTGGTGAACTCAATATGGGCCTTTTCTCACTAGAGTTGACTTTGCTAATTGTTAGGATGGGCTGTTATTGTACCCTGGACATTTTGACTATTATGTAAGAGATTTAATCTGATTTAAATAATTTATTTAGTATACTATCACCCTACTTGGATTCATCATACAGATCCTCAACTGCTTTAATGGTTTGTTTCCATGGCAATTTAGTTTTCAAAAATGTTGGTATATTATTGTTGTCTGCTTGGTTCAAGCAGAGCCTCTGAGATCTTTCTGGACAGTCAGAAGGAAAGGGGCAAAGGGTTTTCTCAGATCCATCTCTCTGATGGCTTCTGGCCAGGTGTTGGTCATGTTTTCCTCCTCAGTTTGCATGCTGCATGTAGCAAGAACCATCTGGCCGGTATCCCTCTGATGCCCTGGTGTATCTGAGTATGAGTTACATTAAGTGAGGCTAGACCCCTCACTTAATGAGGAAGACAATAAGGCAAGCTGCAGTTTATACATAAGATAGAGCCACAGAGTACGGCGCTAGCAGAAGGAATGTGCTTTCCCCTGTGCCTGGTATCCTATTCAGACATCTCTAAAGAAGAAAGTGGCTAAGTGGTAGAGAATTTATCTAATATGTTCAAAACCTTGGATTTGATCCTAGTACAAATATAGAAAGAGAAAGAGAGAGAGAGAGCGAGAGAGAGAGAAAGAAAGAAAGAAAGAAAGAAAGAAAGAAAGAAAGAAAGAAAGAAAGAAAGAAAGAAAGAAAGAAAGAAAGAAAGAAAGAGAGGGAGGGAGAGGGAGGGAGGGAGGAAGGAAGGAAGGAAGGAAGGAAGGAAGGAAGGAAGGAAGGAAGGAAGGAAGGAAGGAAGGAAGGAAAGGAAAGGAAGGAAAGGAAAGGAAAGAAAGATGGAGACATCAAGTTCAGAGGAGTTTTGAATGTAAGCTAATCACAATGAATGTTCATTGAAAGCTAACATTCATGACTGGACTCTTTGCTATTTTAAGACATGAAGCTGCATACCCACTGCTATTCTGCCATCATCACCCAGAGTATGTGTGACAGAGTTGTGGGGCATCATCCAGATGCTGCCAGATGTGTTTATGATCCAGTCAGAATCATCATTTCCCATGCTGTTGATAGAAAGCAAGAGCAGAGAAGGAATTATCTGATGATACATAGGACACATCCACAGCTCGGTGGTTCGACACTCTTTGCTGAAGGCAAGGCTCTTCCTTCTTCAGATAACATCCCCAAGCCCCACTGTTTGCCCTGTAAAGTGAGGCTCGAAGCCTGCTTCAGATCACAATTCAAAAGCAGTTTCTCTGAGCCCGAGATAGACAAACCTATTTCAATGAGCTTCTCCATGGGGGATAAACTGTCCAGTTGGTATTGTTAAAACTTAATGAGTACATTCCAGCAACTCTCTGGCAATTATTTCCCAGTGATGTATGACAAGTTGATGTTTGTACAGGCTTATAAAATGGTACAGACTTTCATTAATTTGCCCTTCATTAGCTATATAATGTTGCTAATGAACCCATCTAGATGGAGCATTAAGCCCTTGGAGATGCTGGCTCACTGAAAAAGCTGTGCAAATTGCAGCTCAGCCTTGCTCCCATGACACCTCCATGTGCTCCCTCTCCCTGTAGCCTCCCCCTGCATTTTACTTCTGCTTCCAAGAACAGCAATCACAAATAACAAATGAATATGAACTCTGCATGTGAACATTTATTGGAGGAGTAGAGATCTGAAATTAGTAAATGTGTTAATTTTGTATGGTTGCCCTGCACTGAGGAGGCCCTTCATTTCTGTCTGTCTTCTGGGCTGGTTATGCATCCCTGTTCTTGGAGTGTCACTCCTTCACTAGTCCTGTTCCCCAAAACCATGAGAATAGCAGGCTTTGAGTCATCTGTGCAATGCAGATGCTCTTCTTGAGATGTTCAGAAAATCTATGGGAGGTGAAAGAGAAAGAGTAGAGGCTTGGAGGAGTGAGTTGCCTCTTAATCCGGAATCAGGGAAAATCCTGTTTTGAAAGTCAGAAGCAAAGGATTAGCATCAATAGTAAAGTCTATTAGCCTCCATGGTGGAAACAAATAAAGGCCTTAAGAAAATGAAGAAGTTTCCCCAAAGAGGAAATCAGCTCTATCTGCATGGCTCCCACAAACACGTGATCATAACCCCCAACAAGCCAGGGGTAGAGGCCCTGGAGTCATCACAAAGGAGAGATGTGACAGGCCAGGAGTTAGCCAGCAGCTCACCTGAGGCCAAGCCATGTGAGTTTAGAAACACTGTCCTGAGCCCCATCGGCTTCTAGTCTGACTTATTATATAGGTGCAGAACTTAGATCCCAGCCCAGCTCAGCTAGGTCTTCATCTGACTAATGGGGCATGTGTATGCTATCTAACCACTGTGGTAAGTGGAATACCAGCTGTGAGCACAACGTGGTATGAACTCACCAGCCACTCAGCTGTCCAGAGAGTGGAGATGGAGGACAGAACCTGAGGCTGGAGGAGACTTTGGGAACACAGCACTGAATACACTGAGCTGGAACAACACACAATGAGCCTAGAGGAAGGTAGAGCTGGCCTTGGACTCCATCCTGAGCCAGGCCCCTCCACCCTATCCCCCACCTTTTCCTTTTCTTTTTAAGGAATATTTCAAACCATCATAAGGCAGAGTAATGAGACAAACAAATGTATTGCATATCTTGTTTTACAAAAACAATAGCAGGTTTTTGTGGTAAGATCTCCATGGTCCTTATGAACTCAGCCTCATCCTTCCTCTTCTAACATTATGTGAAGCTGATGTTTTTATTATTGGCCATCAATGCACATAAGACCAAAGAAAGCATACAATATTTTTCAGGTAGTTACATAATTCACTGAAATAACACACTGAATTTTTTCTGCATTCAAGCTTCCTTCTCTTTGTTTTATTTTTTAAGGGACATTCATGTTGATCTAGATCACAATTCATTTTCTCACTATCTTATTGATGGACATTGTTTCACTCTCTATGGCTGTAACAAAACATCTGAGATAGGAATCTGTTAAATGGAAACTGCTATGTACAACTGTTTGAAGATAATAATGAATGAATAAATAAAATGAAGTAAAATAAAAGATAAATAAAATGGAATAATGAAAAGAAATAATAATCATGAAAGGTGAAAAGATTTGCTGAACTCCTGTGGCTCACACTTGTAATCATAGTTACTGAAGAGGTTAAGACTTGGGGAATCAAAGTTTGAAGCCACTAGGGACAGGAAAGACTCTTACCTCCAACTAACCAGCAAAAATAATGGAAGTGGAAGTAGAGTTGTGGCTCAAGTGATAGGGAACCAGCCTTGAGTGAAAAGACTAAGCTAAGGGAGAGTGCCCTGACCCTGAGTTCAAGCCCAAGTACTGGCACATATACACACACCAATGGAAAGAGAGAGCGAAAGAGACAGACAGAGAGAGAGAGAGAGAGACAGGGAGAGAGAGAGAGAAATTTGCTTTGGAGGTTTCATTCCCTGGTCACTTGGTCCTGTTGCTCCTGTGGAGAGGCAAAGCAGCATGGCAGTTAGCTAGTCATCCCATGGATGCTAGAAACAGAGAAAAAAGGACCAAGGGCCGTTGTCTCACATTTTCCCTCAATGCCCTTCACCAGAGTAACCTAAAACCTCCACTATGCCTCACCTCCCAAGGATTTCTCTCCCTAATAATTTCACTAGCCTGAGGATCAATCTTTTAGAGATGTGCCTTGAAATAAGGAAACTGGGTCTAAATAATGTGCCTTGTCCTCACTGCCATCCTGGTGTCTTGCTGTGTGCTGGGAGCTTTCCACCTGGCTCCCAAAGACCAAGAGGTGAGACAGGCTATTCCTTGAATTGCAATTGTCATGGTGTTTGGTCCCAGGAAAGCTTTGCAACACAGAATGCTCACCCCAGACTGTTTCACTAAGTGGTCTGTTTTGATTGCCTCTGATTATCCTCTTACATGGGTTTGCTCTCCCTTGAGTATTTCCCTACATGTTCTGCATTTGATGGGTTTAGGTCTCCACCCCAAATATATGGATTTTTTCTTTAAACACTTTGTGCTAACAGCATTCTGGGCTGCAGGTCTTTGAGACAGGAGTTCACCTGCAGTTACCAGCTTCCTAATAAAGACTCACAATTTGACTTCTCAAAATGTGACTTCTCTATTTCTTGCAATTGAATTACCATATAACATTTAAGACTCAAACTATGGCAAGAACTTAGTTTCCATTTTGTCTGCTAGCCTATCAAAGCATGAGAGCCTCTTTAACACACCTTTTTTTGTGTATCTGCCCAAGCACCTGAACACTACTTAATCTGCCAGTAGAAAAGAACAGTATCAGGGAGTGTGCAGCCTCGGTTTATGCTGTTTATATCTTGCTCCATGCTGTACTTAGGCCAGTTTGTGTCTTCCCTAGCCCAGCCCCACCTTCCTACCAACTTTTTGAATTGTCAGACTTTCTTTTCCCTGAAAATTAAGGATGGAGAGACATCTTTTGGTGTTTTCAATTGGGTTTTCCCAATTCCTGTATGGTTTAAGCATTGCATAAGACATAGGAGATCTCTAGATATTATCATGATCATTGTAAATATACTTGGCAAAAGTCAATGCAGAGGAATATAAGGAAATCGGTCACCATCCTTTCACTTGGCAGAGCAACTTAATAAGAAATGAAATCCATAAAAACATCAAGGAGGAAATTAAAATCACAGAAGGATACTGCACACAGCCTGTGGACAAATCTCCCCAGGCCCAGGAAGCTGTATGGCAAAAGTCACCTGACAAATGACCCAAGCAAAACACCATGTTTCAAAGCAAATTAAGAAGTTAGAAAGAAGATATGGGATATATATATATATATATATATATATATATATATATATATTTATATATATTTATATAATATATATATTATATATATTATAATTATATTATATATATATTATAATTATAATATATATTATAATTATAATATATATATTATATAAATACATATATATCCCATATATATATATAGAGAGAGAGAGAGATGGATATATGATGGCATACAAAGGTAACAGGGCCTGTGAAAAATGTCTATCCAGAAAATGGAACAAATTTAGATTCTAATGCACACATAAAACCTTCTCCCAGACACCAAGCCAACTAACATTGATGTGTTCAGCCATGTTCCAGGTAAACTAATTAAGCTCATATAGGTCATTTATAAAGGAGCTTGGATGGGGAATGGAGTATAGAAATAACATCACATTTCTTTTCCACTAGTCAATACCAGAGGGACATTGCTAAACATTCTGATGCAAATAAAGATTTTATATTAAAGATTGCATTCAGGTAAAACAGCTCCAGGAAGATCATCTCAAAGATGATTTATCTCTCTCCATTCAGCAGTCTTCACTTCCTTTTAGCCTACCTGCTTCCTGACAAAACATATTTCAGCTTCCTGGTATTCATATATCATTATACTCTTATACTACTGGAATCTTTCCCTGAGTATACCATACTTCAAGCAATGTGTTTATGTATGTATATGTGTATGACCCTGTATATGGGTAGATATGTTCATTATATTCAATGTACACATGTGAAAATAGAACCATGTAACTTGAGATATAGATGGGGTTGGGGATAATGATGGAAGGGGTGACACTGACCAAGATGCATACGCATACACTGATCTGTGAATTACAGTTTCTTTGCAAAAAGAGGTAACAAGTAGAACAAGAAATGTACTCACTGCCTTTCATATGAATCTGTAACCCCTCTGTATCACATTTTGACAATAAAAAATTTGAAAGAAAAAAAAGTAAGAAAAATCAATATTAGAGATTCATCAGAATTACATTTATAGGTCATAATGTGAACATTACAGGCAGGGAAAGGTATGGGAATGACATCTTTCTAATATGAAGCAAGCTCACTGAAAGAAGAAAGTACTGCCAATCTCTTTCATGGTAAGTACTCAATTGAAACTGGAAAAACATGAAGACATGTAAATTCATTACTCACAGCCTTTTCATATTCTCCAAAATCTCATCTACTTTCACTTTCTCTCTTCTTGGAGGGATTTGAGGCAGCACTGGGTTTTGAACTCAGTGCCTTGGACTCTCACTTGCTTTCTTTTCTTACAGGGGGCATTCTACCACTTGACCCATACTTCTAATCTGGCATTTTGTTGACTAATTTGTATATAAGTGTCTCAGTAACTTCTCTGTATGAGCTGGCTTCCTTTTAGATCTCAAGAAATATGATAGCCAAGAATGACTACAGGGGACAGAAGCAAAGTGAGGCCCACCTTTACATAGGCCTTCAGTAATGGTAAGAACAAGGTGGAAGGACTCTATAAAAGACAAAGCTAGTTAGGAAAAAGGGAGGAGCCTGAGAAAGAAGCAAAATGGGTTGAGGAGAAAGACCAAGGGGAAGAAGACAAGAAGAGGAGAAGGTTGCAAGTAGAACCATGACATCTCAGATGGGTCACTCCAGCAGCCACAGCCAAAGTCCAACAGCAAATACCAGGAATACAAAGTCAAGTATAGTGCCAAAGGGAGGGGAGGAGTCCTTAAACATGGTGGTTGGGCAGCCAGTGCCTCTTCTGTCTGGAAGAAAGGAGTAAGAAAGCTTACTTCTTCCGATTCCCTTACCCAGCCAACTGCAATGCCAAAACCTGACTCAGTCTATGTGATCCCAAGACTGGAGGACAGTCATGCATGACCATGTCTAGTGAATTCTGGTTCCAGATGATGGAGCATACTAAATCAGAAGCCAGCTTCCTGAGATCTGGCATTCATATTACTGTCCTCCAAGCACAGATCCATAGGTCACCACTTCCTAAGAAATCTCCTTACCTCCATCTTTGACATATCCAAGTGAGAAGTCTCAAATCCTGAGCATGACACTGCTAAATGATATGGTGGTGAGAAAGCAGGTGATGCTCCCTGAGCCCAACTAGAGCCTGCTAAGCCCATTCAACCATGGGGAAAAGTGATTGTCTTTGCACTGCTCTTGTGCCAACTGTCTACCTGTATCTTGGCAATTGATCATCTTTGGCTTCCTGCCTGGGCTCCCACTTGGCAGCTAGTACAACTCAGGCTCGTATTATTTATTTATTTAGCCAGTCCTGGGGCTTGAACTCAGGGTCTGGGCACTGTCCCTGAGCTTCTTTTTGCTCAAGGCTAGCACTTTACCACTTGAGCCACAGTGCCACTTCTAACCTTTTCTATTTATGTTCTATTTATGTGCTATTCATACATGCTAGGCAAGGACTCTACCACTAAGCCACATTCCCAGCCCAATTGATCATCTTTATAAGGATCTTGTTCACAGATTTACTGTAGGCACAGGGTTTGAATACTATACATGAAACAACCTGATACTCTAATTCTGATAGATTGTGCTCTGTGAAAATGCTTATACAGGGACTTCCGGGAAGATGGCAGAGGAGCAGCAGAGCCATAGCTGAGCTCCCTCTGACATCGCAATTTTCTCACCCCATAGAAACTTTTACTCCTAGAAAGACAGCCAGAGAAAGTTCTAACAGTATAGGGATTCTGGCCAGGAAGGAAAAATCGACTTTGCTCATCTGAAAACACAGATTTGAGCTCCAGGCAGCGTCCCGCCGCCACCGCGCCAGTGCCAGCGCCGGCACAGTGCCCGGCACAGTGACCCGCACTCCATGCGGCTGAAGCACACAACATAGACCAGGGAGAAATCCTCCAGACGGCGGCTGAGCACAGATGAGCAGAAATCGCAGAGAAAGCGTGAGTACCCCACGAATGATATTCTCACTCACGCACACAGAGCAGCTTCTGTAAGGCAGCCCTTCCCCCATCACCAGAGCAAAGCACCATCTTTGCCACTGGCATAGGGTCAGACCAGATAGGAACTAAAGCGGGCCAGGGGAAAGTGAGATCAAAGGAGCCATCTTTGAAAAGGGCAAGAGGGACTGACCAGTGAGAGCCAGATCCACCCAGGAGAACGCCCCCTGCCCAGGCGGGAGGCGTGTCCTGGTCTGTGGCTTAGCCAGAGGTGCCCCGCCCTGCCCGCTGGAATTGCTAAATTTAAAGCGAAAGCAGCGAGCAGTGCCTGGCGGCACGGAAACACCAGATGGGGGAACAAACAGTTCCTGAGACAAATAAATGGTCCCGTCACAGAGGAAGCCCAATTCCCAGCCCAAATTGGAGCTGAATTCCATAGCCAACTCCACCAGGCGGCCGCCCCGCCCAGGAGGGAGGAACCTCCCCAAGGCAAGCAACTCTCAGCCGGGTAAACCAGGCCAGAGGCGCCCCACCCTGCTGAGTCCACTGCCTATTCAAAGCCAGGCATTAAAGGCCGCGGCCACACAGCAGAAAGAGGAGCCACGGTACCCGAGACTGCTCACATCCCCATCTACAGAGGATACCCAAGACCTACCTGCAAGCTGTGCGAACCACAGAGACCCAGGATTGCACCAACAGAGGAGAAGGGTCAGAACAGATCCACCCCCTGCAAACTGAAATCAAGTCAAACCAGCCAAATCAGGAAAATAGACTGCAGACCATCACAAGGAAAGCAGATACTGGGGAAAGACTACCAAAACAAGGAGGACTCCATTTTTTTCTTTTTAAACATTTTTTAAACTTTAAAAAAAATTTTTTTCCACTTTTTCACTTCTGAAACGTTGTTGGTTTTTTAGTTTTTCATTTTTACCTGTTTGTTTTATCAAGTTTTTTGTTGTTGTTGTTGTTGTTTTGGTTGTTTGTTTTTCTGGTTTTTTTCTTTTTATTTTTTTTCTTTTTTAAATAATTTTTCTGTTTTCTGCATCTGTCTTTCAGTATTTTTACTTTATTTCTCCCTTTGTATTCTCTTTCTTTAAAAATTACTTTCCTATGAATAACACTTCCACACTTTTCTGTTAACTCTCCATTGTCTATCATTTTAACCTTGTTCTTTCTACAGATTCTACTCTTCTCCACATTTCCACGTCACTGAAACTAAATCAAAATCACCCCCCCCCCACCCAATACATTTTACTCTATTCACTTTACTAGCCCTAACTTACCCACCTGACTTACTGCCTGGACCTCCAGGTTCCATTGATTCCTGGTTATTAGATAGAGGGTATCCCTGCTTAATCCGAGTGAATCAAAGGGGTTCATAGAGAAAGCCAGTCCTAAAAGAACTTAATATAAGAACAAGAATTGCTTATAGGGTTGTAACAGTAAATAAGTACCTACTGAATACAGGGCCCAGGATCAGTTGTTATATTGAAATTGTATTTTTTAGGAACACCAAATCTAATTTTATAGACAGGTATACAAGGTATCTGTATATAATTGTGTACTTATAGGATTTACACAAGAGTGCTTGGTAGGGGCTGCTTTGGGTCTTAAACAGTGCTCACAGGTGCTTGTAGACTGGCATTCCCAATCCAAATGGGCAGAAGAAACACATGAAAGATGGCAAACAATGAAGTCTTATCCCCAACTCAAAACAAGCAGGAAGCAGAGCAGTCAATCAAAGACATAGAAGAGAACCCCTAAAATACTCTACAAAGTCTACTGATAAACATGATAAATGAAAAATTTGAATCTCTTCACTCAATTATTCTAGAGTGTGAAGAGGGAAAGCAAAAATTAATGGAGAATTTCATGGCATCCACAAATAGAAAGATAAATGAGCTTCAAGAGTCAAATGAAAAGATAGCTACCCAGCTTAAAGACTTGAGAGACAACACTCAAAACCAAAGTAATGAAGTTAATGAAGTAAAGAACTCCATACAGGACCTAAGAAATGACATGGAAATCATCAGGAAAGAACAAGCAGAAGGAAAAGAGATTCAAAATCAAGTAGCTAGCCTACAGTCCCAACTAACTGAAGTAGAGGATCGAATCACAGGAGCTTAAGATTGCCTAGATTCTATGGAGGAAGATCAAAAATCAATACAAATACAGTCCAAACAACAAAACAGATCGCTACAGGAGATTCAAGACATGATCAGGAAGCCCAATGTAAAGATAAAAGGTATTGAGGAAAACTTGGAGAAAGAAGTTAATGGGATGGGCAACCTATTTAACAGAATATTAGCTGAGAACTTCCCAAATATCCAGAAGAAAAGGCCTATACAGATACAAGAAGCATTTAGAACCCCAAACTGACCAGACCAGAATAGGACATCGCACCGCAACATTGTGATCAAAACAGGATCAGTAGAGTACAAGGAAAGAATCCTTAAAGCTATAAGGGAGAAGAAAACAATCACATATAAAGAAAAAGCAATCAGAATTACCCCAAACTTCTCAGCAGAGACCATGAAAGCAAGGAGAGCCTGGAATGAAGTATACCAAACACCAAATAAAAATAACTACCAACCAAGAATTCTGTACCCAGCCAAACTCTCCTTCATAGCCGAAGGTCTTCCACAGTAAGGAAAAACTGAAACAATGTATCTCCACCAAACCAGCTTTACAGAAAATCCTCCAGGATGTACTATACAGGGAAAATAATCAAGATCCCAATATAGACAGAGAAATGAACCCCAAAGAGTAAACATCAGATCAAGGAATGGGAAGACACAGCTTTAAACAAGATAGTGATAATGAAAGGAACAAAAGATCATCTCTCAATCCTAACGCTCAACATTAATGGACTTAATTCTCCAATCAAAGGACATAGGCTCATAAGTTGGATCAAAAATCGAGATCCAGGGCTGGGGATATGGCCTAGTGGCAAGAGTGCCTGCCTCGGATACACGAGGCCCTAGGTTCAATTCCCCAGCACCACATATATGGAAAACGGCCAGAAGCGGTGCTGTGGCTCAAGTGGCAGAGTGCTAGCCTTGAGCGGGAAGAAGCCAGGGACAGTGCTCAGGCCCTGAGTCCAAGGCCCAGGACTGGCGCAAAAAAACAAAAAAAAAAAATCGAGATCCATCTTTCTGCTGCCTCCAAGAGACACATCTATCCAGCAAAAGTAAACATATTCTAAAGGAGAAAGGCTGGAATCAAATCTATCAAGCAAATGGCCCCCATAAGTGGGCTGGAGTTGCAATCCTAGTATCAAAAAATAATTGACTTCAAATTAAAAAAGGTAAGAAGAGACAAAGAAGGTTACTACATACTAGTAAAGGGATCTCTCCTACAGGAAGATATAACCATTCTAAATATCTACACGCCAAATGCAGGAGCACCCAACATCATCAAACACACACTACTGACTCTAAAAACACTGATAGAACCAAACACATTGATAGTTGGGGACTTTAACACTCCACTATCACCTCTGGACAGATCAACACACCAAAAACTGAACAAAGAAACAACAGAACTAAATAAATGCATAGATAAATTAGACTTAACTGACATCTACAGAATATTCTACCCAGAAACAACAGAATACACATTCTTCTCCGCAGCACATGGAATATTCTCCAAAATAGATCACATCTTAGGGCACAAAGAAAATCTGTACAAATTCAGAAGTATCAAAACCATTCCCTGCATTCTCTCAGACCACAATGGAATAAAATTAGAGGTCAACTCAAACAGCCACCACAGAAAATCCTACAATTCATGGCAACTAAACAACACACTGCTGAACCATCAGTGGGTCATTGAAGAAATTAAAACGGAACCTCAAATGTTTATGGAATTCAACCAAGATAAGGACACAAAGTACCAGCTCCTTTGGGACACAGCAAAGGCAGTACTCAGAGGAAAATTTATATCTCTGAGTGCATACACCAACAAACTGGAGAAACAGCAACTCAATAATTTAAGGAAGCATCTTAATTTCCTTGAAAGAGAACATCAAGCCAAAACCCAAGTCAATAGACAGAAGCAAATAATTAAAATCAAATCAGAATTAAATTAATTAGAGACCAAAAAAAAAAATCAAAAGAATCAACAAAACAAAGAGTTGGTTCTTTGAAAAAATCAACAAGATAGACAGACCCCTGGCAAACCTGACCAAAAAACGAAGGCAGCACACTCAAATAAACAAGATAAGAGAGGAAACAGGTAACATCACCACAGAAATAACCGAAATTCAGAAAATAATAAGGGACTATTTTGCAAACCTTTATGCCAACAAATTCGAGAACTTGGAAGAAATGGATGATTTCCTAGAAAAAGTTCATATCCCCAAACTTAACCATGAAGATTTAAACCTTCTAAACCCATATCCAGTATTGAAATAGAAACAGCAATAAATGATCTCCCATCCAAGAAAAGCTCAGGTCCAGATGGATTCACTGCAGAATTCTACAAGGCTTTCAAAACAGAACTCACACCAATATTTATCAGACTCTTCAATGAAATTGAAAGAGAACGTTCACTTCCAGACACATTCTATGAAGCCAGTATAACCCTCATCCCAAAACCAGGCAGGGACTCATCACGGAAAGAAGACTATAGTCCGATTTCCCTGATGAACACAGACGCAAAAATTCTCAACAAAATTCTGGCCAATCGACTTCAACAGGTCATCAAAAAAATCATACACCACGATCAAACTGGATTCATCCCAGGGATGCAAAGTTGGTTTAAAATACACAAGTCAATTAATGTAATCCACCACATCAACCGGAGCAAGGTAAAGAACCACATGGTTTTATCTCTGGATGTGGAAAAAGCATTCGATAAAATCCAGCACCCATTTATGCTAAAAGCCCTGCAAACTCTGGGATTCCAGGGAACATTCCTGAATATAATCAAGGCAGTTTATGACAATCCAACAGCAAGCATAAAGCTAAATGGGGAAAAACTAAAGCCATTCCCTTTAAAATCAGGAACAAGGCAGGGATGTCCACTCTCTCCCCTGCTCTTCAACATAGTACTAGAATTCCTAGCCTGAGCAATTAGGCAAGAAGAAAACACAAAGGGGATCCAAATAGGAAAAGATGAAGTTAAACTTTCTCTCTTCGCAGATGACATGATCCTATACCTAAAGAACCCCATAGATTCTACCCCCAAGCTACTAGAGCTGATCCAAAACTTTGGCAAAGTTGCAGGATATAAAATAAACTTTCAAAAATCAACGGCATTTCTCCATGCTAACGATCCAAAGACCGAGGCAGAAATCAGGAAAGCAACTCCTATTGCAATAGCCCCCCAAAACATAAAATACCTAGGAATAACCTAACCAAAGACCTCTTTGATGAGAACTTTAAAAGCTTGAAAAACGAAATTAAGTCAGAACTAAGGAAATGGCAAAACCTCCCATGTTCATGGATTGGGAGGATTAATATAATCAAAATGGCAATATTGCCAAAGGCTATCTACAAATTCAATGCAATACCCATTAATATCCCAACACCATTTTTAATGAAATAGAGGAAGCAATCCAGAAATTCATATGGAACAATAAAAGACCTAGAATAGCAAAAACAATCCTAAGCAGAAAGAACAGTGCTGGAGGAATTACAATACCCAACTTCAAGCTATATTATAAAGCCATAGTAATAAAAAACATCTTGGTATTGGCTCCGGAACAGGCCTGAAGACCAATGGAACAGAATTGAAGACCCAGAAATGAACCCACAGAACTATGCCTACTTAATCTTTGATAAAGGAGCTAAAACAATAGTTTGGAAGAAAGATAGCCTCTTTAACAAATGGTGCTGGCAAAACTGGCTCAATACATGTAACAAACTAAAACTACATCCTTATATATCACCCTGCACCAAAATCAATTCCAAATGGATTAAAGACCTCGAAATCAAAACAGACACCCTGAAAACACTAAAGGAAAGAGTAGGAGAAACACTTGAGCTCCTTGGCACAGGACAGAACTTCCTTAACAAAGATCCAGAAAGGCTACAAATCAAAGAAAGGTTGGACAAATGGGACTGCATCAAACTGCAGAGCTTCTGTACGGCAAAAGACATAGCTCGCAAGATAAACAGAAAGCCTACAGACTGGGAGAAGATCTTTAATGGCCATTCAATGGGCAAAGGCCTCATATCTAAAATATATGCAGAACTAAAAAAATTACCTTCCTCCAAAACAAAACCACAAAGAACCAATAGCCCCCTCATCAAGTGGGCTAAAGACTTACAAAGAGACTCCTCTGATGAGGAAATGAGAATGGCCAAGAGACATATGAAAAAGTGCTTTACATCACTGGCCATAAAAGAAATGCAAATCAAAACAACATTGAGATTCCATCTCACCCCAGTAAGAATGTCATATATCAAGAAAACTAACAATAACAATTGTTGGAGGGGATGTGGCCAAAAAGGAACCCTACTTCATTGTTGGTGGGAATGTAAACTGGTTCAGCCACTCTGGCAAGCAGTATAGAGATTCCTCAGAAGGCTAAATATAGAACTCCCCTATGACCCAGCAGCCCCACTTTTGGGTATCTATCCACAAGACCACAAACAAAATCACAGTAAATCCACCAGCACAACAATGTTCATCACAGCACAATTTGTCATAGCTAGAATCTGGAACCAACTCAGATGCCCCTCTGTAGACGAATGGATCAGGAAAATGTGGTACATATACACAATGGCATTTTATGCCTCTATCAGAAAGAATGACTTTGCCCCATTTATAAGGAAATGGAAGGACTTGGAAAAAAATTATACTAAGTGAAGTGAGCCAGACCCAAAGAAACATGGACTCTATGGTCTCCCTTATTGGGAATAATTAGTACAGGTTTAGGTAAGTCATAGCAGAGGATCACAAGAGCCCAATAGCTATACCCTTATGAACACATAAGATGATGCTAAGTGAAATGAACTCCATGTTATGGAAATGATTGTTATATCACAGTTTTAACTACTTTCAACGTCCAATGTGTATCTGTAGCCTCTATTATTGCTGATGTTCTTGTATCACCTTCCTGTGGTTGTACCTACACTATCTCTGTAATCTTATCTGAGTATATTGGAAACCGTGTATTCTGGTATTAGAACTAGGAAATTGAAAGGGAATACCAAAATTTGAGAGACACAGGGTAAAACAAAACAAACAAATACAAAAGTAACACTTGCAAAACTGTTTGGTGTAAGTGAAGTGAACACCTCATGGGGGAAAGGGAAAGGGGGAGGAGGAAGGGGGGTATGAGGGACAAGGTAACAAACAGTACAAGAAATGAATCCAATGCCTAACATATGAAACTGTAACCTCTCTGTAAATCAGTTTGATAATAAATATTTGAAGAAAAAAAAAGAAAATGCTTATACATTATTTCCTATCCCTACACCTTCTTTTCCATCAAGAAGGGCCACATTCTTATAACCATTCTGTCTGTTTAGTCAGCAGAATACACTCACTAGACCCTATGTTGGATATGAACTCTACAGCTTGGAGGCAGGGGGAGTCAGGGCAAGGGAATAGGTGAATATGAGGGAGAGAGTGACACTGTTCAAAAAGAAATGTACTCATGACCTTACCTATGTAACTGTACCCCCTTTGTATACCACCTCTACAATAAAATTAAATTTAGTTTTTTAAAAAAGAAACCTGGGCTGGGGATATGGCCTAGTGGCAAGAGAGCTTGCCTCCCATACATGAAGCCCTAGGTTTGATTCCCCAGGACCACGTATACAGAAAACAGCCAGAAGGGACGCTGTGGCTCAAGTGGCAGAGTGCTAGCCTTGAGCCAAAAGAAAGCCAGGGACAGTGCTCAGGCCCTGAGTCCAAGGCCCAGGACTGGCAAAAAAAAAAAAAAAGAAACCTAAAACTGCCAAAGAAAGACAATTATAGTGTAACATCACTTAACGTCTAACCCTGGTTCACAAAGAGGATGCAACTCCAGGACTGTTCTGAGATGATGGAGGTCACATCATGTGAAATCCAATCCTGGTTCAAAAAGAGGATGCAATTCCAGGACTATTCTGAGATTACTCAGATGTTGTGCTGCCACCACATCAGCAGTCCACATGCTCTGAATGCTATGAGGAAGTCCAATTGAGCTGACCTAGGAGGACAGTTCACAAAGAGGACGCAACTCCAGGACTGTTCTGAGATGACGGAGATCACATCATGTGAAATCCAATCCTGGTTCAAAAAGAGGATGCAATTCCAGGACCATTCTGAGATTACTCAGATGTTGTGCTGCCACCACATCAGCAGTCCACATGCTCTGAATGCTATGAGGAAGTCCAATTGAGCTGACCTAGGAAGACAACATGAGGGTAGCTTGAAGCCACATGCAGAGAAAGGTACTCAGCCAAACCCAGCTGCACCATCACCCTATTCCAGCTTTAGCTGTCTAATCATAAGCCCAAGAAAGACCTGAATTGAAAACTATGTTAATTAACTGTTAAGTCTTAACAGCTTTTTGTTACCTTAACAAAATGCCTGAGATAATCAACTTTAAAAGAAAATTTCTCTTTGATTCATGGCTCTGGAACCACACACATCAAGGCAGCATATTGTGGTGGCAGGAAGCACATGATAGAAAAAGGGTCATGAAAGGGGAAAGAGACCTTTCTAGGAACTCTTTGATACATTTCTAATAGCCAGAAAACCTCCTCCTGGGTCCACCTCTTAACGTTCTAATACTTCCCAACAGTGTCACAGAGCCAAGCTAAAGACCTGGGCCTTTTGGGGACACAAACAAATCATGCCAGTGACTCACAAACATCATGAATAATAATGGATTGGTGGTCAATATACACAAGTAGATTTTGCAGCAATAGATAATCAATTTACTGCGGGTAACTTTATCATTCCTTGCCCAGTGAAGGAGGACACTGACACTCAACTCAATTTTAGGACACTCAACTCCTCAAGGGCAAAGGCAGGTAGTAAATGGCAGAGCCAGGACTCTAACCCCAAGCCCCAACTCTCCAGAAGGCATGCTCCTACCCAGTGCCTAAACTGTGCTCCTTGTGGCAGACACCAGAGGATAGGCTTATATTGAGACCTGGTCTCACTCTCATTGTAGACTTGTCCTCAGAGACAACACTTCTGATGCTCCCGAGGCTAGCACAAGATCTTTCTATTGTCCCAAATGATGCATTGGTTGCTAAATATTTTCCTATCCTTGAGCTGCAGTGACTGTGGTTTAAGGTAATGAATGGACAGTATAAAGACCTATTCAATAAGATACACACTCACAGATTTGGTAATCAGCAGCAAATGAGACAAGGGTAATCATGGGTGGAAAGGTTCTTGCTGTCATCAGGATATTCTTCCCCCAGGGAGAGATGAGGGGAACCAGTCCACAGCTGAAGGAAGACTGAAGGCAAACACATTTACCTGCATAAAGGAGGCCTTCTCCTTTGTCGATTGACTGTCTGTGAAGAGAAGGGCACAGCCAAGTGCACAGCCTTCTTGTGCCTTGGTCCAATATTACCATGGAAGAATTCACAGAAAGAGCTGCAGTTGTTGTACTGTATGTGTCTCCCTGTCATCACCATCAACAACCTCTGTGCCAGTCCTTTCCTAGTACTAAGATGTCTTTTAATGAGTGGTTTTAAAAAACCCTCATCTGGGACCACGGCAGAGCACCCAGAAGATACTGAGAGACAGCAGACCCAGAACTGGTGGGTTGGAAAATAGCTTAATTTCCTGTGACCACTGTGAAATTCTTCTTCCCATGGCTTCCCTACTGCCCTGCAACATCTCCTACTGCTGGAGCTGGATGGCGATTCTGTGGTGGGCCAGCCCTGGCTCTGACCTTCCATTGGTGTGAGGAGCGGAGCTGCTTTGGAATCATCACCTGCAGTACACACCACCAAGTAAGTGATGGTGGTGACAAATTCCTCCTCAATCCGTTGTTTATGTATTGCACCACTCTTATCTTCATTAGGAGATGTTGCCTAATACATCACTGCTTAACATTTAATTGGAAGATCATTTTTCATGCTGAAATTATTTTCCAAGTAGGATACAATTCTGTTAAGATTTATGATGATATTACAAAGAGTCAAAATTGTCACTATGGCTAGGCTTTCCTTTACTTAAAAACTACTGTTTTCCAAGAGATATAATATCCCCAGCAGAAGTATGTCATGTAATTCAATATTCACATAAAGATAATATTGGTATTGCTAATGGGCTCTTGTAGCTTATTGAAACCCATGGAAAACATTTTTGTTCAAGACAAAATATGTGATATAATTTTAACAGTGTCTTTGCCTACTTTTTGTTTCTGTAACTATACAACAAAGAAGACAGTTTATAAAGAAGAAAAGTTTCTTTGGCTCACGGTTCTGGACAAGCATGCTGCCAATGTATGTGGAACCTGAGAAGAAAAGGCTGTTAGTTGCCCCACGACATCGCCAACAGCACCATAGTGGCACACAGCTTGGACTGCTCATCTTATAAAACCACTCATGTCATTTGGGGTTAACTCCCATGATATCCCATGGCCTCACCTACCAATACTGTCAATGTATAACTGCAGGGATTAATTTCCTTATGCATTGACTTTGTAAAGATATTTAAACCATAGCAAAGAATGAGAACTAAAATGTGGAGGAAGTCCATCAAAAGAAAGTTAAAATGATGGGATGGAGACTACAACTGGAACTTCCCATTTCCTTGAACTCTGGTAGGATCTCCTTCTGAAACAACAAACAAGGCTGGTTAGCCCTGTCTCCAGCATTTCTAATTAGCATACCTATATAGGAGACCAAATATCTCAATCTATCTGCATAGTTGCATTGATTCTTCTCCTCCTCCTTCTCTTTTAAGTCTTCTTCCTCTTCTCCTTCTCTTCTTTTCCTCCTCCTCCTTTCCTCTTCTTCCTTTCCTTTCTTTCTCCTCTTCTTTTACCTCCTCCTCTTCCTCCTTCCCTCCTTCTCTTCTTCCTCCTCTTCCTCTTTCTCTATCATTTTTTTGTATTGGAGATGAAACTGGAGCCACATGCAGACAAGTCCTCTGCCACTGTACCATATCCCCAGCCTATGTGCATTTCCAACAAATCCCCTGGAGATTCTGTGGCTATGATTCCAAACCACATCTAGACCACTGCTGTAGTCAAAAACAACTCTTTGGTGTCTGTAGGTCTTGTGTTCCAATCCTTTCAATGCCATTTACTTGCAGGTTATCCTGAGTTTTCTAATTATCTTCTTGATACGATATTCAATCAAAAACAGCTTTGAAGACAGTTACCCAAATTAAGTGAGATTATATAAATGACACAGGTGAAAGGTAGCCTAGAAACATTTACTCAATAATCCTGCTCTCGCTTGATCTTCAATGAAAATCTTATCCTATATAATATTTGTCTTTTTCAAAATCTCTGTGAGACTAGAGAAGTCTTCTAATATTGAATGTCATGTTGTTTCTTTAAGGAAACATTTGAGTATCTACTGTACACCAGATTTTAGCTAATTGCTGGCTTTGCCATGTATTCCCATTTTATTATGTAGGTAATAAACTTGCTCAGTGAATGACTTTTTCTTGGAACCAGCCATTTCTTCATGAATAGGAGGGAGCTGGTGGTGTCCAGGTACTTGGAGTTGTGGTGCTTATCACCCCTGTGGTTGTGAAGTGGAGCAACTGGAACAACACTCATAGGTCCATCCTCTGGAGAGTCAAGTACACAGATCATCCATGTGTTGGATTCTACACTGAAAGAAATCTAGGCCTTTTCTACTTCACAAAGAACTTCAAATCAAAGATAAGTACTCCCATCACTGTGTTTAAAAAATGCCTCAGGGAAAGAAGTTTGTAGAATACCAGAAAAGGTGACAATGCAGAGGCTGTGGTGTGAGGTCAAGTCAGGGCCCATTAATTTCTCTTGAGCCAACTGGAGAAAGATCTTGTCTTACTTTCCTCCTCTGAAGCACATAGAAAATCAAGTGTCTTTGGCAAGACTTGTATAAGTATAGCAAGTAATATATGGGAAGGAGACTACATATTTCTTTCTCGCTTTTCTCTTTTATGGTACTGAGGATGGAAGCCAAGGCATGTGCATACCGAGCAAAAAGTCTACTACTGAGCCCCATTCTCAGCCCTGAGCATATTTTTAGCAACCATTCCTAAAATAGTTGTACTTGTGGTGTTTACAATATGCATGTGCTTGTTGGTTTTAATGATCTCTACTCTAAGACCTTCTAAGAATATTGGACTTCATTTGTATTTATCCTAACTTCTGGGGTCTCTGCTCTCTTCTTTTTCCAACATCCTTAATAATAAATCATCTGAAGATGATTTACTCAACAAAGCAAGGCAAACAACCCTTCAATGGAACCAGATCTGATATTTGTCAATGATTTGTCAATAAATTTTAGTGGTAAATTGCATCTGTAGGACTGGCTGTCTTTTCCCTGCTATTCTACCCAGCCTGCATGCCTCTTACTGTTCACTTCCATTAAACTCACCATGGACATCACTAAAGTGTGGGAAGGTCAGATCTGTGGTGTGTGGAGGCATATGTCAGGGTGAGAGGGATGAAGAAAACTTGTTAGGTATCACATAACGAAAGATTAATGGCAATTGAACCAGAGACCCATGAATGCTTTTATGTTTTTTTAACAGCAAGCATTTGAAGTAATGACTGCCTTTTTCATTATATAGTTATATGCACAAGGCTACAAAGTTCAGTAGGCAAAGCTATTCCAGCAATAAAGGCAGTGATTTGCAGATGTGTGAAAAGTTGGGGATGGAAGGGCTAATACCAGGGAATAAAAACAAAGGCAAACAGGCAAGTTGACTCCCACACCTTACTGATACCCACTACCTTCAGCCTGTCCCACTGTGAGCTCCAGAATGAAGGCTGCCTGTTGGAGAGGTCCTGGGTCAGATGGAATCTCAGCCATGTGGCCTCACCTCACAAGCTAAGATTGGATCCTAATGTCTCTAGCAGTTAAGGCTACAGAAGAGGGTAAAGATTATTTGTATCCAAATTATGTCTTCATCAGAACCTTCAACTGCTTTAAAAACCAAAGCAACATGGGGAAGATTAGTAAGAGAAAAGCAAACAATTATTTTTTTAATGCTTGCACGTATATAGGGACTTTCACAAACATTAAGACTTAAAGAAAGGGCCAACGCAAAATGGCTTCTTTTCAGACAATGAAATTATAATCTTATAAAGAAATTATGAGCAAGCCCAAAGGGTGTAAGCACAAAGGGGACTAGACTGTGGCAGTAAATTGTGTAGACGCCACTGGGAGATATACAGTGGAGAGACCTGTAAATCTAATGGACAAGAAGGTTGTTTCAGTTTGTTGGTACAATTGCAGCATCAACTCCCAGGCTCTGTGGAGAAGGGTTATTATCTTTTCCTGATACAGATTGGGCATCTTTCTCAAAGGAAAGCTTGTGGCCTTCTACATGTAGGAAAAGTCAGGTCAGATTGCTCTCTCTAAAATTCTTGTTTGTCAAGAATCTTCAGATGAAAATAATACAGAAATTAACATGGGGAATTTGTCCTAGTCTTCTAAGGAAGTGGCTACTGTGATCTTTGTGGCAGAGCAGTGATTCTCTCTAGAGAGAGCATCTGAGAGGCTCTACCTCCTGTGAGAGGTTATAATACTGAATCATGAGCCTTAATTCAGCTCCAAAGCCAAAACTCATTTTACCATTTCAGCAACTGAGTCCCTGCACATAAGCACCTACAAACACATTTTCAAGTATTTACTACCATCTTTAGTTCTGTCTCTCATTAAATGCTTCAGCCCCACCCATGTATGTATGAGATGAAGACTAACCAAAGCCACCTTCTCCAGCCCAACTTTCACCAGAGCAGGGCATCATATTCATAAATGGACATGTCCAATTGAAACCATTATGTAAAACTACTTAAAGATAGTACATTTTTTAAATTTAAAAATAAGATGAAGTATACCAGGCAATATGGTTCATGACCATAATCCCAATACGGGTGAGGCTGGAGGAGGAGGATTGTGAGTTTGAAGCCAACCAGATTGCACAATGAGACTCTATCTCCACCCCATGTATTTTCCAAACTGAAAGAGAAGTGTTGGTAAAGATAGGAAGACTACATTATTGGTGATATGTAAATTGGCACAACAACCTTTGGGAGATATTTTTGGGAGAAAGCAAAATTCCTCAAAAAAGTAGAAATATTGGGTTGGGGATATAGCCTAGTGGCAAGAGTGCCTGCCTCGGATACACGAGGCCCTAGGTTCGATTCCCCAGCACCACATATACAGAAAACGGCCAGAAGCGGTGCTGTGGCTCAAGTGGCAGAGTGCTAGCCTTGAGCGGGAAGAAGCCAGGGACAGTGCTCAGGCCCTGAGTCCAAGGCCCAGGACTGGCCAAAAAAAAAAAAAAAAAAGTAGAAATAGAATTAGCATTTGTGATCACAAGTCCTCTTTTAAGTATCTATCCAAAGCAATTGATATCTACACTTCTAGGTTTTCTACAGCATTATTTACACAACTAACACATAGAAACAATCTGAGGGCCCATTAAAAAATAATGAATAAATTAGTACAATGTAGATACAATGGAATACTATTCAGCCTCAAAAAGGAAAGGGACCATTTGTTTGCACCAATGGTGAATGGTGAATGGAGGTTCTGATACCAGGTTGAAATAAGTTCCCAATGAAAATCCTTTATTACTGAATCCCATGATCCAATATATGGGAAAAGTGGAACTAACCATTAGAACTGTGTGATCAGAGCCTGGCAAGGGCAGGGTCATCAGATAAGACTGAGAAGCTTCAGCCAGGCAGAGGAAAGAATTCTATCATTCCATTGTGCATCACTGTGGCTAAAGTTAACATGGCCTGCCTGAAATTGAAATTGCTGAAAGAGTAGGTTTAAATGTTCTTTCCTTGTACAGCAGGTAAGAACTCAAAGTGAGGGAAATGCTAAGAATCTTGATTCAATCATTCCATAGTGTAAATGTATATACCCCATGAATACATAAATTATTTGTCAAGCACACACACACGCACACACACACACACACACACACCATTTATGTCCACTTTGATTAGTTAAATAATGTATATTATGAATTTTAGGTTATCATTATTTTAATTGCTGTTTATTGTGGTAAAAGAATAAAGTGGATTTATAAAAATGCACTATGAAAACATAGTATCACATGGAAATCCAACATGTATATGCCTATAAAAATAAATCACAATAAAATACAAAGAGCAAAGCCAATAGAATTAAGGAAGTGGACGGTTTAGCTCTTCTAGAAGATTATATACTTTTGCTTCAGTTGCTAACCAATTCATGCTGACAGAAAATCAGAATTGCCCCAGTTGGATAGAACATACCACCAAAACACTGGATATAACTGGTCTCATAGGGAACTTCATCCAACAGGGTCAGGGCAAGGACACTGTCACCAGCTCACATGGAGCACATGCCAAGACCTGGGCCATGAAACAATAACAGCTCCAAAGAATAGAAATAATGCCAATAAAAGTGTTTTCGTAAATAGATTAATTAAAATAGAAATCAACAAAAAATGACATCTAGAATATTCCCAAATATTTGGAAATTAAATACAAATGAAAAGAATTGCCAGGAAAAAAAAGAAAAAGGAAAAGCATTTTCAGCCAGGCACTGGTGGCTCATGTCCTGGTTACTCAGGAGGATGAGATCTGAGTATCTCAGTTTGAAGGCCACAGGCAGCCCATGCAGAACAGTCTGTGAAACTTTTTATCTCCAATTAACCAGAAAAAAGCCAGAAATGGATATGTGGCTCAAGTGCCAGCATTGAGTAGCAAAATCCAAGCAACAGCATGAGGACCTGAGTTCAATCCCCAATACAGATAAAAGGAGGGAGAGGGAGGAAAAAGGAGAATATGAGTGTGTGTGTGTGTGTGTGTGTGTGTGAGAGAGAGAGAGAGAGAGAGAGAGAGAGAGAGAGAGAGAGGGAGGGGGAGGAGGAGGACAAAAAGTATTTTCAGCCAAATTAAAAAAAAATATTTGGGGTACATTGGAACGAGAGTCTGTGTTGTACAATGCTTGGGTCAGGAGTGAATCATAGATGCTGTGGCAATGCTATTCAAAACTCCAGTTCATGGATGGCTGCCATGCAAACTGCATGGTCACATTGGAAAACCATTTGGTATATTCTTACAACACTGGAAATACTTTGACCATCACGGCCTACTTACTGATAATACAGATTTACCCCCTATACATTTCTGTGGGCTGTAAAGGCAAAACCAGTCCCGCTGGGGCTAGCCCTATTGGAGGAAGATGATACTCCCTCTGATTCTGGAGAATTTCACTTGCAAGACTCTCAGATCATCCTTCATGAATCACAACTCTGTTTTCTGGAGCTGCACCCCTCTCTTGCCTAATCTTCCTTGGATTCTTTCCTCCTCTTCAGAGCCACAGGGTTCAATCTTCAGATCTCTCTGCTTTGGTCACATCACCTTCTGCACTGTGGCAAATTCCCTTTCTGTCTGCCTCCAGAAAGACACAAAGTCCATATTGACAATCCAGAGTAAGTAGTCGCTTCACTTCCAGACCGTGAACTTTATTATACTTATTATATATTATTTCTGAGTTTCATCTCAGCCTAACGCACCTGGCAGTCAAAAAATTGTGCATAGACACACTTACAGAATTAATTTTAAATCTATGTGTATTCAAGAGCCTGGAATTTTCATCATACCTCCCCACATTGAATCCACAAGAATTCAAGCAGGGTGGATGGTCATCTGGGGATGCACCACCAAATATTGTGTTCTACAATGCATCGGAGAGAGTCAGTGAGTCAGGCAAAGAGTGTGAATTGGAAGGAGTTTGTGTGAGTGATGAAAGTCAGTGTAGAAAGGATGAGTACCACATAGTTCCATTTATTTACTGTGATGGAAATCTCAAAACCACAGAGATGGTAATTGACAGTGGTTTCCAGTTCCAGGGAGGCAAACATTTAACAAGAGATGAATGACAGGTTTTTCTTAGGATGGCTGAAAATATTTTGTATGACCCTGTAAGAATGGAAGCATGCCACAAGCACTTTTCAACTCCTGAAATTTTTGTGCTAGAAAGGATAAACATTTATATGTGTTTTTTTAATTAGGAGGTTAGCAAAATGTGACATAATAATCTCATGACTATGGCTGAAGGGATTGTGACAAAATCTTCCAATCTAAGTAACTTTGGAAATGTGTAATCTGAAAACTAAAAGCAAAGGAACCACATAAGAGAAGTAGCATACTTGATAAAGTATGTTCACATGGAATGGGTTAAACAATCTGCAGACGCTCTCATGTGTGCTGAACATGGAGAGCTGAGTATGATGGAGATGGAGGGATCCCAGTGTGTACTGTGGGAATGGGAGGTCACAGAGGAGCAGGGGAGGCAGTGGCCATGACACCTATAGTAGTGATTTGGATTGGAGTCGGAGATATCAGTAAGAACTAAGATTTGCTTAAATGTAGATACATAGATGCAGATGGCAAATGCACACACACACACACACACACACACACACACACACACACAAAATGCTGATATATATTCTCATGAGTTAACTTATACTTGTGTGATTCTTCACTCTGTAGCAAGGATATCCAGTATCAATGATCACAACAGCCACCCCAAAATTGTTTCCTAACACAGTTCTCCAATAAAAACAATCACTTATCCTTGGGCATAAAGTATGCATTTGTATCTTGACATGTCAGATAGCAATGAAGCCCTCAAACACATAGATCACAAGGAGAGGTATGACTGAGTAACAAAAAAAGCATAAATGACAATGAGAAGGGTATGTCAAAGTGACAGAGGGGCTGTCAGGTAAAGAATCCCACAAGCAAAGTAATTGAACAATCTAAGTAGAAAGTAACTGTGCTAGTACTGGATTCAGAACCCAAAGTGGCCCTAAGTAGCCACAAGTCTTTTCAACAAAACAAATGGGCCAGGTGCTGATGACTCACACCTGTAATCCCAACTACTCACAAGGCTAAGATCTGAGGGTTGAGGTTTGAAGCTGCCTGGGCAGCAGTCCATGAGTGTCTTATCTCCAACTAATTAGCAAAACTTAGGAAATGGAGCTGTATCTCAAGTGGTAGAGCATCATCCTTGAATGAAAAGGCTAAGGGACAGTTCTCAGCCCCAAGTTCAAACCCCAGCATCTATACACACCTTTATACAACTACTTAAAGATAATTAAAAGATGGAAGTGATAAATATAAAAGGACACTCTAGACAAATCTTAGGAAGAAATTTTTACCAAAGTAACTGTGCCATCAGCTAGAGCAGCAGAGCTCCCTGTCCCTCGTGCCCAGCCTGTGCCTGGTGACCTCGGTCACACAGTCCCAGGTAGTGGTGGGGTTGGAGCATGGAGAGGAGGCAGGGCAGCCTCACCCCGCTACTGCTGGGCCTGGGAGTGGGGGAGGTGGTCATTCTTGTCATATGTACCTTTGACAGGATGTGCTGAAGGTAGTCCTTTGCATTGTGGTCTTCCTCCCAGACACCCACAGCCCTCATGTCATCAGAAGGATTCATAGGAAAATTCTAGTTTATTGCTTATGAACATCTTTCAAACTGTCCATGTCATCAAAAACAAGAGGCTCCTGAAACCAGCGATGATCCTATCACAATCAACAGGAGCCTGGGCTGACTCAATTTCTGCCTCACTGGGAGGTGTTACTCCACAGCACACTCTGACGCAGTAAAAAAAAAAAAAAAAAAAAAATCAAAGAATTCTAGATGCAGTAAGGGCTTCAGTGGAAGAGGATATGCAGGGCCCAAGAACCAGGTGGGCACTATGCCTGGGTGCAGCAAGACTGGACAGTGTGTGCAGAGGACGCCTGCTGCCAGTGGGAAGCTGCTGGTCGTGTGTTTGTTTTATCCTACATTTAGGAAAGACACAAGATTCTGAGTGCTTGACATTCACACAGTGATCATGTCCAAAACCAAGAGGACACCTGTTCTCTACTGTGATGAATCTTTTCCACACTCGGAGATCCTGCTCTCTATGTCTTGGAATGGGCCCTTTGTTCTGTAAACAGAAACTGCCACAAGTCAGCATGTCCTCACTTACCTATTGAAAGCCATATTGCTCCTAGGCAACAGGATCCAGGATAAGACAAGGACACCTGCACCTCCATTTTCATTGCTATACTATTCACAATACCCAGGAAACAACCCAGATGCCCCACTATAGATGAATGGATCCAAAAAGTGTGGTGCCTACATGCAATGGAATTCCACACAGCTATTAGACATGATAAAATAATGGCATTCTCACGGAAATGGACAAGACTGGAACAAATCATGTTGAGAGAGAAAAGCCAAGAACAGGGAGAAAAACAGGACATGATATCCATGAAATGTGAGTGTTAAAATTAAATAACAAAGAGACATGACAAAGAAAACAGGACCCGAGATACCAATTCACAACGAGACCAAAAAAGGTCAGACTTGGGAGAAAGGCACCAAAAAGTAAAACCCAAACACTGATTCATATGTACCTAAATTAACATTCAGACTGAAAAGAACTCCAAAGATAAGGAAGCAAAGGACCTCTTCTTAATTAGTCTTATAGTTTTAAAGGACCATGTATTCTTTACCTCACATATGGTGTATTCATGTGCACATCTGAGGGAAGCTGGGAAGAGGGCACAGAATGAGTGGAAAGCGAGAGAAAAAAAATATACAGTAGAAGGGACCCAACAGCTGCAATAGACATTGATGAAAGCAAACTAAGAAACTCAAGGGCAGCAGGGGGGAAGGCAGGGGAAGAAATGAGAGAAAAAAGAATGAACAGATTATACTAAGCAAAAGGAAAGACATGTACATATGACCCAGCCTGGAAAGAGTTGTTTAATTGTTAATATTCAAGGAATTCATTGTAGACTAGAATGATGATGTCCATCATGGGGAAGATTTTTTTAAATGATGAAAGCAAAAGGGGAGTGGGGGGGAGGGAAGGTGGGAGAAAAATGAGGAAGGGGGTACCAAGTATGACAAGAAATGTGTATGTACTTGCTACCTTAAGTATGTAACTGTAACCTCTCTGTACATCATCTTGACAATATAAAAAGAGTGCTGCATTAATTGTGAGAACTCATCATGTGAATTTCAATATTAGTAATGGAGGACTGGGTCTATGATCCATGGAATTCTCTATCATAACTTTTGCTGGAAATTTTCTGTATAATAAACTCTTTTGAAGTATCCCTATTTTTAATGCAATGAGCCTCCCACATGATTGGAAATCTCATGTTGCAATCTAGAGCTCTGCTGGTCCCTGGCTTGATCTCCCAGGTGTCATGAGATTTATTGCTGTAGTGAATACCTGCATCCAGCAATTTCTATTCTCTGTGGTAGATCGAGCCAGGTCTGGAAATCTAATTAAAGGTTCCACATAAGGGACTGAGCAGGACTGGAGGAAAGTATTTCTTTCTCCTGTGTCTGGGGCAACCACATAGGGAAAAAGAGCATTTCTCCTAGAAAAGAGATCAGTTCTTGAGAAGAGTTAAAACAGGCTTAATCCTAGCTACAAAGAAGTATGTAGTAACCTTCTTTGTCTCTTCTTACCATTTTTTATTTGAAGTCAATTTTATCTGATACTAGGATTGCAATGCCAGCCTGCTTATGGGGGCCATTTGCTTGGTAAATTTTATTCCAGCCTTTCAATTTTAGAAGATGTTTACTTTTGCTGGATAGATGTGTCTCTTGGAGGCAGCAGAAAGATGGATCTTGATTTTTGATCCAACTTATGAGCCTATGTCCTTTGATTGGAGAATTAAGTCCATTAATTTTTAGAGTTAAGATTGAAAGATTATCATTTGTTCCTTTCATTATAGCTATCTTGTTAAAAGCTGTGTCTTCCCAATTCTTGATCTAATATTCTGGTTTTCTATTTAGGGTTCATTTCTGTCTATATTGTGATCTTGATTATTTTCCCTGTATAGTACATCTTTGAGGATTTTCTGTAAAGCTGGTTTGGTGGAGATATATTGTTTCAGTTTTTCCTTACTGTGGAAGACTTTTGTTTGACCTTCGGCTGTGAATGAGAGTTTAACTGGGTACAGTATTCTTGGTTGGTAGTTATTTTTATTTAGGGTTTGGCATACCTCATTCCAGGCTCTCCTTGCTTTCATGGTCTCTGCTGAGAAGTTTGGGGTAATTCTGATTGGTTTTCCTTTATATGTGATTATTTTCTTCTCCCAAACAGCTTTAAGGATTTTTTTCCTTGGACTTTATTGATCCTGTTTTGATCACAATGTGTCGGTGCGATGTCCTATTCTTATTTGGTCGGTTTGGGGTTCTAAATGCTTCTTGTATCTGTATAAGCCTATCCTTTTGGATATTTGGAAAGTTCTCGGCTAGTATTCTGTTAAATAGGTTGCCTATCCCATTAACTCCTTTCTCCAGGTTTTCCTCAATACCTATTATCCTTAAATTGAGCTTCCTGATTGTGTCTTGGAGCTCCTGGAGTAATCTGTTTTATTGATTGGATTGCGTTTGTATTGATTTTTGATCTTTCTCCATAGATTCTAGGTAATCTTCAGCTCCTGAGATTCAATCCTCTGCTTCAGCTAGTCGGGACTGTATGCTAGCTACTTGATTTCGAATCTCTTTTCCTTCTGCCTGGTCTTTCCTGATGATTTCCATGTCCTTGCTATAGTTATCTCTTAGGTCCTGCATGGACTTCTTTACTTCATTAACTTCATTAATTTGGTTTGGAGTGCTGTCTCTCAAATCTTTTAACTGGGTAGCTATCTTTTCATTTGACTTTGAAGTTCATTTATCTCTCTATTTGTGGAGGCCACAAAATTCTCCATTAATTTTTGCTTTGCCTCCTCACGCTCTAGAGTAGTTGACTGAAAAGATTCAAACTTTTCATTTATCATTTTTATAAGTAGACTTTGTAGAACATTTGAGGGTTCTCTTCTATCTCTTGGATTGACTGCTCTGCTTCCTGCTTGTTTTGAATGGGAGATGAGACTCCATTGTTTGCCATCTTTCTTGTGTTTCTTCTGCCCATCTGGATTGGGAATGCACCCTGTGAGCACTGTTTAAGGCCCAAAGCAGACCTTACCATGCCCTGTTGTGTAAATCTTAGAAGTTCACAATTTTATACAGATACCTGGTATACCTCTATATAAAATTAGATTTGGTGTTCCTAAAGAATACAATTTTGATATAGCAACCAATCCTGAGCCCTGAATTCAGTAGTTGCTTGTTTACTGTTACAACCCTATGAGCAATTTTTGTTCTTATATTAAGTTCTTTTTGGACTGGCAGGCTTTCTCTTAGAACCCTTTTGATTCACTCAGATCGAGCAGGGATACCCTCTATCCAATAACCAGAGGTCAATGTAATCTGGAGGTCCTGGAAGTAAATCAGGAGGTTAAGTTAGAGGTAGTAAAGAGAATAGAGTAAAATGCATTGGGGGGGGGTGATGATTTTGGTTTAGTTTCAGTGTCATGGAAATGTGGAGTAGAGTAGAATCAGTAGAAAGAACAAGGTTAAAATGATAGACAATGGAGAGTTAGCAGAAAAGAGGCGAGTTGTTATTCATAGGAAAGTAATTTTTAACGAAAGAGAATATGAAGAGAGAAATAAAGAAAAAATACTGGAAGACAAATGCACAAAACAGAGAAAAATTATAAAAACAAAAACAAAAACAGAAAAATGAAAAACCAAAAAAAAAAAAACCACTTGATAAAACAAACAAATAAAAATGGAAAACAAAAAACCAATGATGTCTCAGAAATGGGAAAAAAAAAAAAAAGCTGAAAAACATGTTTGAAAAAATGGAGTCTTCCTTGTTTGGGTGGGCTTTCTACAGTCCGGTTTCCTTGCAATGGTCTGCAGTCTATTTTCCTGCTACTTGGCTGGTTTGACTTGCTCTCAATTTGCAGGAGGTGGTTCTGCTTTGACCCTCCCCCCCTGTTAGTGAAATCCTGGGGCTCTGTGGTTCACACAGCTTGCAGGTAGGACTTGGGTGTCCTCTGTAGATTGGGGACATGAACAGTCTTGGGAACCGTGGCTCCTCCTGTCTGCTGTGGGGCCGATGCCTTTAATGCCTGACTATAAATAGGCTGTGGACTCAGCAGGGTGGGGTGCCTCTGGCCTGGTTTACCAGGCTGAGAGTCGCTTGCCTGGGGGAGGTTCCTCCTTCCTAGGCGGGGCAGCCTCCTGGATGGAGCTGGCTATGGAATTCAGCTCTGTTTGGGAATTGGGCTTGCTCTGTGATGGAACCATTTATCTGTCTCAGGAACTGTTTGATCTCCCATCTGGTTGTTTCGTGCCGCAGGTAGCTGCTTGCTGCTTTCAGTTCTGGCTGAATTCACCTGAGTGTGTGAGCTTTGGCCTGGGATGAGCCTCCCACCTGGGCAGGAGTCATTCTCCTTGGCAGAGCTGGCTCTCACTGGTTGGTTCCTCTTGCCCTTTTCAAAGATGGCCCCTTAGTCCTCGCTTTCCCAAGGCCTGCTTTATTTCCAATCTGATCTGACCCTATGCCAGTGTCAAAGACGGAGCTTTGCTCTGACAGTGGGGGAAAGGCTACCTTCCAGATGCTGCTCTGTGGGTGGGAGTGAGAATGTCTTTTGTGGGGTACTCATGGTTTCTCTGCAATTTCAGCCCTACTCAGCCTGCAATCCACATCTGTCTGCTGCCATCTGGAGGATTTGTCCCTGGTCGCTGTTGTGTGCTTTAGGTGCATGGAGTGCTGGGTGCTGTGCCAGTGCCGACACTAGCGTGGCGGCAGGATGCTGCCTAGAGCTCAAATCTGTGTTTTCAGGCCAGCAAAGTTGATTTTTCCTTCCTGGCCAGAATCCCTATACTGTTATAACTTACTTGGGCTGTCTTTCTAGGAATAAAAGTTTCTCTGGAGTGGTAAAACTGCAATGTGGGAGGGAGCTTAGCTAGGGCTCTGTTGCTCTTCCGCCTTCTTCCCGGAAGTCCTCTTGATACCATTTTGACATACATCAATTTTTAATTTGGATGACAGCCAATTTGCCTAATTTTTGTCTCTGTTTCTCTTTGTATTTGATGTTCTATTTTATAATTCATTGCCAATGCATGATGAGCAATAGTTACTCCTATTTGTTCTTGTAGGTTTTATAACTTAGATCATACATTTAAGTACTTGGTCTACTTTAAGTTTGATGAGTACATTGCTACACTAATCACAATAGCCAAGTTATGGAAACAGCCCAGATGCCCTTCAATAGATGACTAGACCCAAAACATGTGGTACTTATATACAGTGGAATTTTACACAGCCATTAGAAAGAATAATATTATGTCATTTTCAGGGAAATGGGTGTGTCTAGAACAAATCTTGTTAAGTGAGTAAGTCAAGCTCAGAGACACAAACAGCACATTTTCTCTCATCTGCAGAAGTGAGATCTAAATTACATGGGGAGGGGCTGGGAATATGGCCTACTGGTAAAGTGCTCATCTCATATACATGAAGCCCTGGGTTCGATTCCTCAGCAACACATACATATAGAAAAAGCTGCAAGTGGCGCTGTGGCTCAAGTGGCAGAGTGCTAGCCTTGAGCGAAAAGAAGCCACTGACAGTGCTCAGGCCCTGAGTTCAAGCCCCAGGACTGGCAACAAAACAAAACCAAAAAAATAAAATACATGGTGAGATAATTATATAGGACTCTAGACATTCACACATTGTCAGACCAAAGGAGGATACGCTTGGGAGAGGAACACACACACACAAAATGTCTATGTGCTTCTGATTATATCAAAATTAATTCCAGAAAATGGAAACACAAGAATTTTTTTCTTTGTTGTTGATTTTGTTTTCTTTTCTTTTAGTCTTTTTTGTTCATTTAATCTGTCTTTGGGAGGGTAGGAGAGGGACAGAAATGATGGGATAGAGGATGAACAAATGATACTCACTAGACACTATGTTGAAAATGAACTATGCAACTTGTGAGTGGGGTCAAAGAGGGAAAACAGGAAGAGAGTGAGGGAAGGCGTGACATGGTCCAAAAAGAAATGGACTCCTTCCCTACCTGACTTGTGTAAGTGTAACCCCTCTGTATATCACTTTTATAATAACAATAAAAATATTTTAAAGTTTTGTGAGTATAACTTATTTAAATTTAAATTAATGGTTTCACTTTAAAAACCCTTTTGTACTAGTTTTGTTTTATTTTCCTATTATCCTTAAGTAGTTGTACAAAAGTATTTCAACATGTCCGTTTCTGAACACAGTACCTCTGGATCACTGTCAATCCTTCCTTCATTCTCCCCATCTCCAAAGCCCGCTCATCCCCTCATGGTACCTCGTTTACATATATACATCAAATATTCTGATTGTGTTCACTAACTGCTCCTCTTTCCACTCATCTACACTGATTAAGAACTGGGAACAACAGCAGCCTGGAAGAAATGGTGTTGTAAATGTATCTAACAAAGGATCTGCATGCAAAGCATACAAAGTCTGGAAAAGCAAAAATAAAAACAAACACAAACAAGACCTCATGGAAGGAGACATAGAGCACATAGCAAATAAGCGGATGAAAAGATTCTTGACATTATTTGGTATAATGGAATCTTCATACTAAAACTACAATAAGATATCATTATATATCTGTTAGAATGGCTGAAATCCAAAAACTGACAATACCAAATGTGAAGAAGGAAATGGAGTAAACAAATAGCGACAAGTGTTACAGCTACTTTGGAAGATAGTTTACAGGCTCTTATATCCCTAGTTTTACTACACAATCCAAAATTCCTGCTCCTCATTCTTTGCCTAATTGATTTGAAATTCATGTGTACCTAGCAACCCACATCTTCATTCATAATGACCCATACCTTACACAACCAAACTGTCCTTCAGTAAGTGAACAGGGGGGCCAGACTGTGGGACAGGCATCTTGTAATCACAAAAATGGGCTACTAAGTCACAAAAAGACATGGATGAGACTCAATTATGTATCGTTAAGTGGGAGAAGACAGTGTGAGAAAACTACATATTGTATTTCCATCAGGAAAATGCAAATCTACAGACAACAGGAAGCAGTGGTTGCTGAGGTTTGAACTGAAGGAGGAGGCACATGATGACCATATCATTATTATACACAGGGTGGGTATTTAAGGCAATGTGACAATTCTGTAAGATTCAGTAATGATATAATAATTATGATAATAATTATGGACTGAGCCATGTTTCCCCACAAAATTCATATATTGATGTCTTAACCTCCATTATCTCAGAACGTGACTGTTTTTGGAGATGGGGTCTTTAAAAAGATGATCAAGTTCAAATAAGTCTACTGGGGTGGGCTCCAATACATGAGGCCTGGTGTTCTTATAGGAAGAATAAAGACCCTGTAAGGGCCAGGATGGAACATGGCCATCTACTCATCCAGCAGAGAGGAGAAAGCAGCCCACCCCCACCATGGTATTGGACCTCCAGCCTCCAGGTCTGTAAAAAAAAGTAAATTTCTACTGTTTACGCTTCCATTCTACAGCAAGCCTGGAAGACTAATAATATCTCTTGCTTTTTCAAAACCCAAACCACTCTCCCAAATTGAGAGTAACCATAGTAGGTTCACAATTTAGAGGAGCAAACCCAAGCCTGTTGAGGAGGTTGGGATGTGACAGACCCTCCCTTCTCTGTGAAAAACGCATGAAATGCCCCCACAGAAGGGCTTGAGGAAGGTGAGTCTGGAAGTGTATGGTAGATGATGGAAATCTGGTTTGGGTTGTGATAGGGGAGACCAAGGCAGTCTTCATGTTTTCCTCAGCTCCCTCCTGCTTCAGGTAGCTTCCCTCTGTCTCTTGGCCCCTAAAGCACTGTGCTTCAAAAAAACTTATAAGTATAAACCCTTTTTCTTCCCCCTTTGGGATTGCTCATGTTATCACCTAGAGGATGTCTTTCTCACATGCCTGGAAATCACCTTCAGAAATGTAGCTATGAGAAAAAGTAACACCCTATCTCTAATTCTCCCTGAGGGGAGGAGCCTAACTTTAGTTGGATCCAATTAGCAAATTCAGTGGCCTAACCCCGAAGAAGAATACTCCTGACCTCAGGAATAGTTGAGTGGCAGCATGCATGCCTTTAGCCCACCATCATCCCTCTTACACCCTCATTAGCTTGCCCTACCACTCAAAATCCTCTCTCTCTTGTTTCAGCAGAGTTGAACTCAGATCATTTCCAATATTGCAATTATTATGTTAAGGTCACCCTTGTTTATTTAACTGTGTCTAGGGCACAGAGTTAACCATTCTAATGTCCCTATAAACAAGTAGCAAGTGGTGGCCTGGGTAAAGCCAGGTCCCCTCTCACTCACATGGGTCATGGCTCAGTGGAGAAATTGCTATGACAGGTCATATCTAGCTTAATAAACAACCAGGAAAAATAAGAGATAGAGGTTGCTTTCTTTCCCAATTCCATTGCTCTCAGCAATGGGTACAGCTAAGCCTAGGTCTTGGTGCCCACTCCTCCAGCAAAAGGAAGCAGAAATTCAAGCAAATCCTGAAAGAAATGACTGCTGTCTGGGTGCAGTGGCTCATACACATCATATGTTACTCAGGAGGTCATAGGGAGGATGATCTCAGTCTGAGGCCAGCTGGGAGAAAAAAAATTGTCTATAATTACCTAAAGTAACAAAACAAACAAAAAGCAAAAAATACCTAGGAGTGTGGCTCAAGTGGTAGAGAACCTGCTTTGTAAGTTCCTAGGTTCACCCCTGGCACTGATGGAAAAGAAATCAAATAAAGTTGCTCCCAAGACTGATGCAGGTAATATACAGGATAAATATGGAGCAACTTACAGTTCTAGAAAGTCAGAGAGCACTAATAATTTCAAACCAAAAAACACCACTATGATATGAGAGCCATTCCAATGGGTTGTGCTAGAAGGAGTCAAGCTAAAGAGCTCCCAACCCAAAAAAGGAACAAATTGAGTGACTTCAGTATAAAACAGGAAAAAGTGAGTGAAGGCAGAAGGGTGTGGAGCACTAAGTCAGCCACATGACCAAGGGAAGAACATGACCTAGGCATGTTTGGTATGATGGCATTCAATGGTACTTTTTTCTCTGAGGCCTTCTTCCCCAAAACCCATGATCACATTCTAATCTTGAGAATGGCAGACACATGACAATTGAAGGGACATGAGAATTCTCTATACTCCCTTTGCAGTAATTCTGCAAATCTAAATATCAAGAAAGAAAATAATATGTTGGTTTATTCAATTCATAACCTAAAACTGAGATAAGAAAAGGGGTGGGTTGGGAGGGGTGGTTGAGATATTGAAAAGGGTGGCATTGATCAAGATGCACTGAATTCATAAACTGCCTGAGTGAATGCCAACTCCTTTGTAAAACTATTTAAAGATTGTAAGACAAATATTTTTCAATTAAGCTAAAACCACAATTTACACTACTACACATATACTGATTAAGATTTTGTGTATTTGTTTTTGTTTTTGTGATGGTCTTTCTTTCCCTTCCATAAATTAGGTAGGCATATATACAATATCCAGTATACCAAAATCATATACAGTAACCACGTAGGGTACGCCAAAGGAAATTCACCTAGAACTTTAAAGGTAACGTCAGCAATAGAATCCTCCTGTGTCCTTCTCTTGGAGTTGTTTTTGCTTATCCTCATCTTATATGATCATGTGTACATAGCTGTTGAGCTATTATCCTCTGATGGGTCTCTTCTAGACCTTTTTCTCTAATAATATTTGAGTTTATTTCCTTCATTCTGTATTTTTATAATCTAAAAAGTCTTAATATTCCTATAATAATTAGTATGATAAAGTTCACTAGAAATATGATTGTAAAAATGAAAAGAAAATAGTTTTCAAGGATTGGAAGGAAAAGTGACCAAACATTTCTTTTTCATTATTATTTTTGTTATTATTATAAAGGTGACATGCAGAAGGGTTAGCTTTTCATAAGTTAGGTCATGAGTACATTTCTTTTTGGACAATGTCACCCCTTCCTTTGTTCTCACCTCCGCCCTCCCCAACAAATAAACAAATAATACAAAAAGAAAAGAGAAAAAAATCTCTTGTTTACATTTCCTGATCTTGAGATTTTAGTAGTATATCCAGAAAAGATTAAAGGATCTATTAATAAAATTACAACTAAAGAAAGAGACTAATGTGCAGGCTGTATACAAGATTGGCACGAAAAATAACCATCCCTTCTACCTACAATAATCACCACTGAGACTGTGTAATAAAAAATTCCATTTCCAAAATAGCTACTAAAGCTATTACATCTGTAGGAATAAATATGCTGAAGCAATTACAGAATGGCTGAATAAAGGAGACCTGAATAGAAGGAAGCCATATGAGGTCCACAGATTTAAAGATCTAACTTCATAAAAATGTCAGTTACTTTCAAATTTATCAATTCAATGAAATTGAATTGAAATTTGAGCTGATTCTATAGTCTTACAAGGAGAGCTTGGATCCAGAAGGAACTAAGACAGCTTTGAGGAAGTTTCACAGCTCCCCAGGACCTGTGGAGTGGAGCATGTGTCCGGTGAGAACTTGAGACCTGATGGTGCCCTTAGAGAACAGAGATGGAGAATCATGCTGAGAACAGGAAACCTAGGATGCAAGGCACAGAGCCAGCTAGCACGAAGCCACACCCAGCCCACAGCTTCAACTAAGGCCATTATTCTGTGAACATTTCAATAGAAAAACCTAAGGAAAAGGAAGAGGGTGTTAGAAAATTTTCAAAAAGATTATGTAGCCAGGCGCTGGTGACTCACACCTATAATCCTAGCTATTCAAGAGACAGAGGTTTGAGAATCCATTTAAAGCCAACATGTGCAGAACAGTGTGAGAAAGCTTCTTACCACCAACTAACCAGCAAAAAGTCAGACCAGAGGCATAGCTCAAGTGGAAGAGTTCCAGAGTAAGCAAAAAATCAAGCAAGATCATTAGTCCCTATGTTCACACACAAAACAATAACAACAATATGTAAATTAAAAATAGATCTTTTTCTTTCTTTTTTTTTTTCCAGTTGTGGGGTTTGAACTCAGAGCCTGGGTGCTGTCCCTGAGCTCTTTTTGCTCAGGGCTAGTGCTATATACCACTTCCGGTATTCTTTTGGCTAATTAGTAAGTGTCTCATGGACTTTCCTGCCCTCATTGACTTTGAACTGCATTCTTCAGATCTCACTGTCCTAAGTAGCTAGGATTACAGGTATGAGACACCAGCCCTGGCTTTTTTGTCAGTCATGGAGTTTGAACTCAGGGCCTGAGCACTGTCCCTGAGCTCTTTTGCCCAAGGCTAGTGCTCTACCACTTAGAGCCACAGCACCACTTCCAAATTGATCATTTTTTTTACACAAACAAAATACATAATAATAAAATGAAACAATAAGACAGGGGAAGATTATCTGTTCACCTGAAAGGAAAAAGTCTAGTCTCAAATATATATGCCTAATAACAATGCCTAATAAATAATAATGCCCAAAATATATAAAAAATGAGAAACTAAGTTCCAATATGCAAATGCAAAATAGTGTATGTATAGACAAAAAAATAGCAATACCTTTGGCCTGTACCACTAACCCACAAAAAGAAAATTAAGATTAAATAAAATTATTTTTTACTTGTAAGATTGGTCCCAAAACTGGTAGGGAATAAATCTGAGATGAAATGAGCCTTTGCAGATATAGCTAGAGATATCTACAATTGGCTACACTTCTGATCTTCATTGGCTGACAAGCCTGTCTAGTGATGAGTAAAAAGAATGTGGGTTCGGATTCCTCTTGCATGGACTCCCAGAGGAAATGCAAATTTTATCAACAACCAATATACAATGCACATAAAAGCATATCTTGAATAGTGCATGTGTATTCTCATGAACATCATGTTTACTAACCACCTGGGATACAATGTTATTTCTAGTTATTTATATATTTATTGGTGCTCATACTGGGACTGGAAGTCACGGTCTTGACTTTTCCACTTCAAGCTGGTGCTCTAACATTTGAGCCATGTTTCACTTCCAAGAAATTATTTACTTAAGTATCATTTGTGTGTATATGAGGGGAGGGGCATGCACCAGTATGGACCTCAATGCTGCCCCTTAGCTTTTTGACTCAAGGCTGGCTCTCTACCACTTGAGCAACAACTCCATTTCCAGTTATTTTTTCTTTGAGTAATGTTGGCCTTCCTCTACTGCATGTAAACCCAAGGCTCTTATCACACATACTAGAAGAATTATAGAAGAATTGTATTTATGTCTAGTGTAATTTGTACATTTTTAACACAATTTCATTTATAATAAAATCTGGAAGCGTCTTAAAAATTTATTCTTCACAGAATAAATATATCAATGAATTATGATGCACCACACATAGATACATATAAATATAGACACCCAAATATGCATTTGTTCTTAAAATTTATAACATGCAGTAAAAGTTCTAACACATACAAGAACATTAGATGTCAATGTTGGAGAGAAGAGCTTAGTGGGCAGGAAAAGATAAAATATCAAAGAACTTCCAAATCATGTCTAAACATGGCCATGTTTATTTCCCTACCTCAGAAAACAGAAAAGCAGCAGTAAGAGCTGCCCTTTCACTCTCATTCCCTGCACAGGGAGCAGGACATATTTCTCTCTTTACACTGCTGTATATTCCCACACTCTGGGTGGTGTGTCACCTTTTTCTTTATGCTCCTGCCTCCAGGGAATTATTTTCTTACTTCTCTCTTCTATCTCACTGTCATGTGTCTCCTGCACTGAAGTATAATTACCTCTTTGCTTTTCTTCCTTTTACATTCTTAATTTACTTTAAAATTCCCAGCATGGTGTCTGCCACATAGTAAGAGCTAAGTAATTTCAATTGTGGTGAACTTAATATTTTTAGAATTATGGGCATGAACCTTGAGGTTCCTATAGGCAAATGGAAAACATTGCTTTTATCTTACTCCTGCCCTCCAGGTGAGAAGGTGTCATTAGTCAGAGTAGAGGGTAAGCAAGGTTGCATCTTCTCTCTCTCTCTTTCTCTCTCTCTCTCTCTCTCACACACACACACACAAACACATACACACACACACACACACACACGCATGAAAATGCTCCTTAACATGTGATGGGTATGACCCAATAAACCTAGAGGGAGAAAACATTCAAAGTAAAAAGTTCATTAAAGCTGGGCACTGGTGGCTCACACCTGGAATCCCAGCTAATCAGCTGAGATCTGAGGATCACAGCTCACTGACAGCCCAGTCAGACAAATCCAAGAGACCCTGTCTCTAAGCAACCATCAAAAAAACACACCTGGAGGCGATGTTCACATAGTAGAACACCAGCAGTGATCCAAAATGCCATGTAAGAGGGTAAGTCCCTGAGTTCAAGTCCAGTACCAGCACACACACACACACACACACACACACACACACAGAGCATTGAACACACCTAACTTGCAAAGCATCTTAACAACACAATGCCCACAGTGTCCCCCCATGATCTTATATTTCGCTGGAAACTGTAGCTGGCTATAGCCCTCAACACCAAGAGTAAACACCCCCATTCTGCAAAATGCAGAGGATTGTCTTTCCTGAATGTTTATCTATATTTATCATCATCGAGTTAAAAAAGCACTACTCTGGAAAGAGAACTGAGGGTTTCAGTTGGTTGTCAGCCAGGGCAAGAAAATTCATGAAACTCTTAACTCCAATTAACTACCAAAAAGACAAGTGAAGGTGTGGCTCAGGTGATAGAGGACCAATTTTTAATGAGAAAGCTAAGGGACAGTTCTCAGTATAGCAATTTAAAAGGAGGAGGAGGAGGGGGAGGGGGAGGGGGAGGGGGAGGGGAAGGAGGAGGAAAAAGGGAGGAAAGAAGGGAGTGAAGGAAGGAAGGAAGGAAGGAAGGAAGGAAGGAACGAAGGAAGGAAAGGAGGGAGGGAGGGAGGGAGGGAAGGAGGGAGGGAGGGAAGGAGGGAGGAAGGGAGGGAGGGAGGGAGGGAGGAACTCATAAAAACCATCCTAAGTTACAAGCCATCTGTGAATTGAAGGTGGCATGAACTGTTTTTGGCTTAAACAACAGAAATATACTGGATCACAGCTCTGGAGACTGGAAGTTTGTGGTTTATGGGTTTGGTTGCCACTAAGGTCCTGTAGGACAGGTTTTCTCCATGCCTCTGTTTTTGGCTTGTAGGTGGCCATCTGCTCCCTGGGTGCTCTACCCTAATCTATATCAAAACTTCCTCCAAATGCAGGGGCTGCCTCCTGCTAGATCAGGCCCCTTGGGCCCTTGGGCTCAGCACCAGCCCCTGAGGAAAAGCCTCTGTCATTGGCTGCATAATGCTGCTACAGGTTCATGGACCACCTCCTCATGCCCAGTTTCTGAATCAGGCCCTTTTCTGAGGATACTGTGGGTCATCACATGGGTTTTTGAGAAATACAGTTCAACATATAATATCTGCCAGATGAGGGCAAAGAAAACATGCTGTTCAGGACCCTCACCTCATCTAACTCCAGGCAGGCTCTGCCTGCCAGATTGAAGGCAACAGAATGGGAGACATGGGATCCCCTGCCCTCAGGAAATGCAGGTAACCAGATAGTCACTCCTGGTATAGATGAGGCATCCTATAAATGCATAAAGAGTAGTGTCATGATGGGTAACAGCAGAGCCTACAATGGACATCAGCCACTGGTTTTGCTACTCTTGTTTGCAGGGTCCAGCAGACCAGCCTACAAGAGTGAGCCATGTCCAGCCTCCCAGGCTTTGTGCTGAGTTGTGCAACTCACCATCAGTTTTAAACATTTACTTCATTTACATAAAGAGTGCTATGGTCACAGGCGGGGTCAGTAGTAACTGAAGTGTGGTGACATCCTGAGGACAAGGCACTGTGGATGATGATATTCATATCTTATAGGTCATGTTTGCAAAAGAGACTGTAATATCCTTCTGTGCAATCAAATGAAGAGTCTAATTTTTCACTATCGTGTTGAGGAAGCAACTTTTGGAGCTTTTCCATTGAGACTTGGCCTCAGTTGCTGGGGGCTTAAAAGTGAGGCGTGTGCTATGGTGCAATGGGCCCATGGGTCCCTGGATCCAGGCCCATGCCAAGAACAAGGAGGGGTCCCGGGGCCAGGCTCATGCTGGGAACACTGAGGGGGCTCGGGGACTAGGTGGTTGGTCTCACATTTAATATTCTTATCATCACCCATCTTCTAGCAGACGACCATCTAGGACCAGAGATGGGCTCTTTGTCCTCCAAAACAATTAGACAAAAGGAATCCAACCAGTCACTATCATTTCCTGTCTCTCCACCTGGGCCATTTTGTCCCACTGTCAGGCAACCATTACATCTCCAAAAAGAATATATACAGAAAGCTGAGGAAACAACCTCTCTAAAAAGTAACACAATGAAATTTTCAACTCTATCTAGGGTAAACAGTCCAAACATGCCAGCCCTCCCACTGTAGCAACCATATAAAATAGAACTAACTGATCAGAGCTTTAAGGTAAGAGTGAGAATTATATAACTATTATATAAATTATATAAGATTATATAAATAAATTAGAAGGAAAATGAGGGTAGTTCATAAAATAGAGCATATTGTAATAGCAGGATGCTTTAAAAATTAGACACTCAAAAATAAGTGTGAAATTTAAAAATTAACTAAATTTAACAAAAGTAAACATCTAGAAAAGAAGATCATTGTAAGGTAATACAAGAGAAATGGCCCATACCAAGGCCAAAAAAGAAAGAATAAACTAACAAAACATGCAAGGAGAGAAAAGGGGGAAGGAGGAAGATTCAAAGAGATTGCGCTTGAGAATTGTCCAGCATGGAGAAAAGACATAAATGGAGTGAATCAAGAAGGAAAACAAGAAAAAAAATACATGTGGGTATATTATCATCAAATTGTTAATCATGAGAAACATCAAAACGAGAACAGCACTGGTCCTCCCCAAGAAAGGGAGTGGTAAAGGGCAGAACCTGGCAGCGGAGAGGCATTGTGAGTGTACTGAAACAAAAACACTGAAACTACTGAATTAGAATTCTCTATGCAGTGAAGATATTCTTCAAACTAGTTATTGAAACTGAGGTACTTACACAAATGGAGAGAGGAAGGGAGAGCAAATACAGTCATTATATCCAATGTACATCATGTAAACATCGAATTCTGTTACTTGTGGGCAGGGATGGAATGGGAAACATGGGGAAGAACAATGGAATGAGTGACATTGGTCAATATGTATTATACTTATAACCTGATTTTTGGACTTGAAATCCCCTTGTGCAACTACTTAATAATTAAAGAAATGGAAACATACCTTCATTTGAAGCTAGAAATGCATTTGCCAGTAGTGACTGTCCTCAACAAAATAATAAAAATTGCAAACTGAGCAAAAATGAGAGCAGCCAGGAGCAGACTCAGAAAGAAAATGATGAGTACAAGAAAGTATGCACATATACATCTGCACATCACACACAGATACACACATATGTACATGCATGTATCCAGGCATGTGTGCAAATGTGTATCACAGCCACACAAACATGTATGTATACATATGTATGCACACAAGAACACAAGTGTACATTCATGCACACATGAGTGAAGTTTTGTTTTCATTTCATAAAGACCATTGATTGCTAAGAACAATAATAAAGCAATGTAGTCTGTTGATATCATAGAAGAGTAAAACATATGACCTCAACACATACAGTGGCAGCATAAAGATTTTGAGAAGAAACTAATTTAAACTAAGGTATAGCAAGTTAATGATGTATGTAGAGATAGAGAGAGAAATACATATAGATAGATATATTGCAAAAATAAGCACTAAAATGTTAAAAGAATCACTAAATAGTTCATTTGGAATACAAATGATAAAATAAAAATAAATTTTAAAAAGCAGAAACAAGTAGAAAGGAACAGAAAGAAAATAAAACACAAATTGTTAAAGAGTAAGAGTGAACATTATTAAGACAGTAACTATAAGTGTACAGGAACTCAGCAATCTAATTTAAAGAGAGATATTGTCAGATGAAATAGAAAAACAAAGCCTAATTATATGTTGTTTACAAATACTGTTTAAATGGAAGAGTAACGGTAGAATAAAATAAATTTTTGGAAAACTATGCAACCTGCAAATATTAGCCACAAGAAAGCTGCTGTAGTCAAATTAATATTAGGTGGATACAGAAACATTGAGAGAAGAGCAAGCCATCTGTTATTATAAAAAGACAATATATATGAAAGACATGACTTTTCTAAATCTTC